>NC_058086.1:153799054-154056259 GCF_014858855.1 Bufo gargarizans | reverse complement strand
GACCAAGGGCTGCTGACTGACCCCAAATTTTTCTTTGCAGTTTGTATTGGAGATGTGGCTGACTCTGTTGGTCGTGCACTCCTGATTAACCTGTATGCCCTATAGGCAGATTTTACTTAGTATAGCTATAAAGCTGTAGCCTACTCTCCCTGTATGTATTGGAGGCCATTTGGCACCAGGTAAGGTAGAATACAGAGTGGGCTCAGCATGCTAGTGGAACCTGCATTCTTTGAACAAAATGAAGGCCGTCACCAAAGAGGTATTATATAGTGTGGGTTTGGCATCCATGAGGAGCCGCTTCTCCTGAATATAATAAAGGCCATTTTGGCACCATAAGAGGCGTAATATAATGTGGGCTCGGCATGCATGTGGAACCTGCATTCCCTGAATGTAATGGAGGCTAGTATGGCACCAGTTAATGTGGTATTTAATTTTAGGTTCCCGTCTTACTGAGATCGCCTTGACGTTTTGGCCCCAAATAATTTTGTACAAAATGATTTGCCAAGCATCTCAAATTTATTAGCCTGGCATTTGCACCAGAATACTTTATATTATTTTGGCATTATTGTACTTTATTTGGTTTGCAGAGTGCTGTTGCATTATATTATTTTTTTTTTTGCCTCTGTGACCAAGGAACCGCCTCGACTACTAAGCTACAGAACGTGGGCCATTGACCAGGGTACCAGCCTTCTGAAGAGAGATAGGGACAGCTAGCTCAGGTCTTTCCTCAGCATCAAACCCTTTTTCTGCCAGGCAGGAGATTAGAGAAGCCAGCCCCGTGCCTCGCCTGTATTGATTTGCACCTGACTTCCTCCAGTAAAGAAGCACACTGGTTAACTGCAGACCCAGACTCTCTGGACTTATTTGCCATTGGGGCGCACCACACCTTACCACACCTTCTAACTGTAGATGTGGCTGGTGGTACATGAAGGATGGAACTGAGCATGTGCGACCACCTCAGTAGGGTGGACATGCACATTACTATACAGATTAAACACCAGGGAGTGCCATTATAATGAATTAAAGAGAATATCTCACAACTGGAGCATTCTTGTAACAGAAAGTAAATTGCAAAAGTAACTACAGTATTTTTATGCTGAATTACATGAAAATAACATTTAAAGGTGGCACAACCCATTGACTTCATACAGTGTCTCTTATACGCTTTTCCTCCAGATACTAATAGATTTTCTTTATTGACATGCCTTTGCTTATACAGTGCCAACATGTTTTGCTGTGGCATACAGAGATTATCACCAATTATATCAGTCCCCGTCAGCAGTGGAGCTAGCAATCTTATTTTCCTAACTCGAACGACGAACAGTAGGGCCAATGTTATAGGAAGCTCTACTCAGTAAAGAGAGACTATTTATTACAACCAAATGGGCCTTATGATTTTCTTCATCATCCTTGCACTGACCCTACACTAGCTTTCCTGCTTTGCACCCTGCCAACCATCCACCATCAAGGGCACCTCAATTACCACCAGGTGGGAGTCCCCAAAAGGCCCAGGGTATGACACAAAGTGTCGAAAAAGTATGCCCTTCTTTCATTGCATGGCCCCAGAGACTGTTAGAGTAAGGACAGCCAATGTAAACCACCATTACTCCTAGTGCCCCAACTACTATTCCCTTTCTCCTGGCTCTCTCCACCTGTGGGTCGCTACAGTCAATACCCAAAATGCTATGTTTGGAGAGAAGTCAACAACCTATGAAGAGAAGCACACCATCCCTGTCTTGTAACATGGTGGAGGACCTCTGTGTTCTTTTTTTATTTATTTATTTTATATTTGGGGAAGGCAGATGGGGTGAACCACTGCAGCACAGGGAGGTTAGTGCTAGGATGGTAAGTGGTAGGATGAATACAGTACCGTATCTTATCATTAAATACTAGAGGACAGTTCTGCATTCTTCAGCCTGGAAGCTGTACATGGTGGGACTTGGATCATCTAAAATGACGATGATCAAAAACATATGGCCAAGTCGATGCTTCAATGGCTGCAGCAGAAGAAAGTCAACAAGTGGCATTGCAGTCTCCTAAACTCAACATCATTGAGCCACTGAATTGTGCAGTGTACAGTATGTTAAACAACCAAAGAATGTACAGGATCTGAAGGCTTTTTTCCAAGAGCAATGGTCATCTTTACCACTTGAAAAAAATTATGGCAAATGACTGCAAGCCATAATTAATGCAAAAGGAGGCAATGCATGATATTTGGAACTCAGGGACATCAAACCTATGAACAGCGGCATTTGACTACTTCAGTTATTGCTACGGCTTAATGATTGTGATTTTCTGTGATGCAGAATAGGTCAAAGTGAAACAGACAAAAGAACGTCTAGAATCATCACAATCAAAAAAACAATGGACCTAATGTATCATATAGTTTTGCCAGTTTTTTGGTGTGAAAAAGTTGCAACCTGCATGTTTACAACTTTTTCAGCTCCACTTGCCCAATCTTTTTTTTTGTGGCATTTATCTGCTGCTACCACTTTCCCGAAAAGGGGCCCATGCCACATTTATCTTCTTTTACACCAGTTTTCTGGCTTAGAAGAAGACTAATCTACACCATGATATTTTGGAGGTTGAAGTTCTTGAAAATGATTTGAAGGTTTAAGGTTGGAGGTTGACGTTCTTGGAGGTTGAAGTTCTTGAAAAGGATTTTTGCTCCTTTCTATTAGGACTTTAACCACCTGGTACAAGGATGGTTAAAAAAATAGGGCTCTTTTCCCTGTGGGGTGAAGTGTAAGCTTTGCTCTAATATTGAACTTAATAAAAGATTTACTTTTGTACCAGAGGAAGATAGTGAACTTTATAGTCAATCATATTTAGATTGTAGTTCTTTATTGGTCATTTATATTTTTCAGTGCCTGCTGTAATTTGATTTCCAACTGTTACCATCCGTCTGCATGAAAGAGTGAATTAACATTGCAATTACCAAAAATATAAAGTTTCAAGAAATTAATGCTTTCTAGAGATGTTGAGATATTTAATATTTAAAGGGGTTCTCCAGGCTTTTTAGATAATCAACCTTTTCTTCTGTCCTGTGGAAGAAAAACTGTTTAGTTAGTACTTAGCCCTCCATCGCACAGCCAATGCTGCCATTTCTGCTGCACTCACGCAGGCTTCGGGCTCTTCCGCTTGGGTCCTGACCGAATACGTGACATTTTCTTCCTGTTCAGCTGCTTAATAGTAAACCAAAGGCATTAGGAATGAACATGAAGTATTAAGTTAAAGGGCAAGTCATTGACAAAGCAGCAAGGGAGGGGCTAACCACAGAACGGATTGGAGCTTCGGTGAAACAAGAGCAATGGTCACACCCTAATTGCATGAAATACCACATTTGCATATTAAGGGGTAATCCCATGATTAATGTAAAAAATGAACATTAGGGATCAGATAGTACATGACAATCTCTTTCTAACAAAGCTATATCCAGCCCTGTACTTCACATGGATCCAGAGATCTCCCCATTCATTGCTATGCTACACCTATATCAAGCTGACAGACAGCTCAAGGGGAGTGTCTTTTCTGCTGCAGCTCAGGGGGCGTGTCTCAGCTCTCCCTATCACAGCTCAGGAGGCAGTTGAAGGATGGAACTGAGCATGTGCGGCCTTCTCAATGAGCCGGACAGAGAAATAAGAAAAAAAATAAACAGTAGGTGGCGCTATACAGATACATTTTAATTGAATAATTCAGTGGCTATCCAAAATTTTTGATTACATGCAATTACAAAAGTACTATTATTTTTTCTGTAAGACAATCCCTTTAAGAAAAAGTATCATAATTCGGACTTGAATCCACAAAATAAAAACACAATTTTAATGAGGTGAGCTACAGGTATGTGTCTATGCAAACAGTTTGGCGGGGAGGTCACTGGTGACCGATTCCCTTTAAATTTGCTGAAATAATGTTTTATGGAAGTGTTTTTCTCCAGGCTAATTTTAGATGTTTATTTGCACACTTTTTGAGCTGGCATCATACCTTATGAGGTGTAATAGATCACATAAACCTGTGGTTGGCAACAGCATGGCAGAATGCCCTCTAGTCTATAGAGAACAGTAGTTTCATTCTTGAGGGAGAAGACATTCAGAATGAACCAGGAAAGTAATTCTCACAAAAATAAAATGAAATCAGCTAAAAAATGGGAAATCTCTAAATAGGAATTGAATAAGGTAAACGGGTAGCTCCATTTATTAATTCAACCTCCAATTGTGCCAGCATTAATGAAACTGGTTACAAGTAAATGGCTACAGTTTAGAAAAGGAAGATTCAAAAAATGATTTTTTTTTTAACATACTCATTTTAATATCCCCTTTTGGGTCTGTTTTGATAAGAAACATTCAGCTTTGTTTTGACAGAAACCGTTCATACTGGCTTGTGAACACAAAGTAGTGCCGAAATGAGACATAGTTGGCTTTGGCCGCAATACCTTTAGGGAGTGTTCACATGCTGATGATTTGTATCAGAAATTTCTGACTCATTACCCAGAATGGAACTTGCAGAAATCGATGCACATTCAGCAGAAACCACCGCATTCATATGTCTGGAACGAGTTTTCGGTCACAAAATAATGCTCCAACAAATCTGCTGTGTGTGAATTTATCTTTAGATATGCTAAAGGAGTCTGCATGTATTTCATTTTTATTATAATTAATACCATATGAGTAATCCCAATATTTTTGAGAATTGATGAAATCTAAAACTTTACATACTGTATATACTGTGCATGCTTTAGGCCTCGTGCACATAAACTATATCTGTTTTGCAGTCCTCAAATCGCGGATCTGCAAAATACGGATGCGGTTCATTTGCTGTCTGCTTTCAATGGGTCCGTGGTTCGCATTTTGTGGACATAATCTATCTTTTTGTGAAACCGACATATGGAGGCAGAAAGCACATGGATGATCCGTGTGCTCTCTGCATCAGTATGCCCCTTCTGCAAAAGATAGAACATATCCTAATGAGTCTGCAAGTGCTGCATCTGTACTTTGCAGATCCATGATTTGCGGGCAGCAAAACTGATACAATTGTGTGCATGAGGCCTTATAGGAAGAAGCCTTTCCATAAAAAAATAATAATAATGCATAATTGTTAAATAGGAAAATGATATTTTGTGGTAGGGTGCTGCATTCATATGTTACCTAGGTTAGGAGACTATTCCCTATTTTCTCAAAATATCTTTCACAAATGTTAGAGGCTAATTTGTCAGCAAATCAGCAATGCAAAAATATTGTATTGCTAAATCGCCCCTAAAGGTTTTGCAGGACAATATGGGGGGCACGCTGTGTAAAATACAAATATGCAAAGAGTTGTCTTCCAAGGAAAGAGACCCATCTCACTAGAGCCACCTTGTGGAAGTGACTCCCTATGAGTCAAAATCCCACTTTACACCCTCAAAAAGTCCAAACGCTGTCAGGTTCCTTAGAGGACCAAATAGAAAATATTGTAGTATTCATACCCTATTTTCCATTTGGTCCTCTGAGGAACCCAACAGGGAGAAACGCATCAGGACTTGTTTAGGGTGTAACAGGGAACACACAAGGGTAGGTTCCAGTGCAGGGTCCATCCACCATCAGGATAGTTCCCTGTGGACAAGGGTAGACAAGGATACTATAGGGACAGTTCCCTCCCTGCCCTTCCTCTGTCTTCACCATTACATCTACCTCTGGGTTACCCCTGGTTTTTTGTTCTCTGGTTGTACAATTGACCTGGCCTGATCATAATCTGTTGGTTATGTGTCTTGGATTTTATTCACATTTATTAAAGCTATGTTTTAATTCCATGCCCTCTGTGATTAAAAAACTAAAACAAATGAATGTGAAAAGATAAAAAAATAATTTGAACCTATGACAAAACATAAAATGCAATGATATTTGACTGATGTAACCCGAACTTCGATTTGTTCTTCCAGTTTAAATATGTCCACAAATTAGGTGCTGAATAATTTCACAATACATTTATACAAGTAGCAAAGCAGGTTTTTTGATCCCTTGCATATGCATAGATTTAAATTCTAAAATTGTTTGCCTTCAGCCAGTTCAGGAGTTTACTGCATGTTTATAGTAAAGCATGCAGAAAGCTATTATCTAGCTCCATTGTGTATTCAGGTAATTTACAGCTCTGGATCGGGAAAACTCAGCTTTGGTCGCTATAAAGAAATATTAAGAAATGAATGTTGCACCTAAAATGTTTAAAGATCAACATTCTGAAAGCTATAAATGCCAATATTGCAGCATAATAGAAAACCTGTATTATGAGTGGCAAACTACATCTGTGAAAAAAGTACAGCTTGGTGAAACAAGAATTATCCAAACTACTAGAGGAGATGAAACCAATCCTAGCAAGTCTGTATGTTTGTCAGAAGATAACCAAACACAGTTAATATGATCGTGACCTGGTCTGTTTGTATTTACTACTATGCATTCACAAGAACAACTCACGTACCACTAGGGAATTTGGACATTATAGACATCAAATCCCATTCTAGCTATCACCCTCTACGAGCCAGTATAGAGTGCTACTCCTGGTGCGACAGAGCTGGTGCCCGCATGTAGTAGATTGCTGGCCATTACATTTTTTGGAATAAAGGCCCTCTGAAATCATGATCAGCTTTGTTGACAAACTTGTCTGCCGAATTTATATTTGTAAATATTCAATACAATAGTCTGGGACCTCCTTATACTAAATAATATAAAACTTAACTTTTACTTAATTATTCAAAATGTCTAACATTGATATAAAAAGTGCTCAACATATTCAGTAGTCCAGGTACAGTAAAGGTTCAGATAGCTCTGGCTGGGTATAGCCAATTGTGTTTAAAATAAATCAGTGGCGGTTTTTAAGTGGAAAGACAGTTTAGCTGGTAACTGCCGGAGCACCACCGGTCTGTTTCTGGCATTAGTGCCGAAATTCGGTCTGACAAACACCGCTGCAAGCAATTCTGGCACTAATGCTGGAAACAAGCCAGATCCCCAACCGGGTCACAATATAGTCAATGGGCTCCATCGGGGAAAGTAGCATCTGGCTATGTCGGATGCTATGAATTTGGGCAGGTTTTTCCTCTACTGGAACAGTTTAGTGCTACTGCAAAATTAGCCTTTAATTGTAATTCCAGTTTCAGCAAATACAACTCATTTAATGTGTGACTGTCATTCTTTTTTTGTAATATAAAGGGGCAATGATAATGACAATTTTTGGAATATATTTTTATTACTGAAAATGTACAAGTCCATTATAAAAATAGCTATAAAGTAGTCCTTTTTGTGCAGTAGCAATGCTCCCTGTCTTCTGTTTAGTTAACTGTGGAGACATGCTCCACATTGACTGCTGCTGCCCTCATTGCCTCTCTCTGTCTATCTCTCTATAGTTATGGGGCATCATCGACCATTACATGGAGAGAAAAATAATGGGAGAGAACTAAAATTCCCAGCATTTCTAGGATGTTATAATGGTCCATAGTTAGCTGGGGGCCAGGAGTTCCTCCCACATGGTGACATTACTCAGGTTCATCACCACTTCTATGCACTGCAGAACTCTGTCTTGGTGCGCAAATGGTGTGAAATGAAATTGGCTGAAGAAGAGTGAGAAAAGCAGGAAAGCAGATGATAGATCTCAATGGAATGGGAGAGAAAGTGTCTGTGGGGACCAAGGGCAGTGATTCCTATAGCACTGTAAGCACATGATCTGCCTGTGTTGCATCAGGCTAGTTCACTTAGCCATTCTGTAGCCGAAGATGGAGGTGGACTATGGTGAAGACAAGGTTCTTTGCCTCGAAGATATCTCCTAAACTGCTATGGCAGCAGTTTGGAGAGCACTTTGTAGACATAGCCGTGTGAGTAATATTGATTACATGCATTTGTGTGATTTATGTTTTTTCAGGTTTTAGTTCCCCTTTAAAAGAGAGCTGTATTCAAGATAAGTGTACTTCCCTTTGTATTTTGTTATTCCCATTTGCTTGTTGTTTACTAGGCCTCAGGGAGACGCTGGTTCATTAATCTGGGAAGGAATCAGTGGTCTCAGACCCTGTCACTACTCCTAGGGCTATATAGGGTTACTAGGGCCTAGTTTTATGTTGTATGAATATTCCCACCTTCAGGGTTTATTCATACTAACAGGAGTCAGGGCTAAGTTTACGGTTTCCTAGCTAGTGACCGTTTCCCTTTGCCTAGCCGTGAGGCCTAGTTTCTGGTCATTTTACTTCTGTTGTCATTCTATGTACCTCCCCTCCCCCTACATTGTGACATCTATGCTGTGGACAGTGGATAACTTTCAAACATAGCATAACCCGTTCAATACACACTGGATTTGCAAGCCTTTTTAACTGCAAACTGAGCAAAAACTGGCATCTGACAAGTTTAATTAATGTAATGTATTATCCAGCAGAGAGGACAATAGAGCAGATAACTCAGCCAAGATGCCCAAAGCCTTAATCAGAATGAAAACAGAAAACAAAAATAAATGAAGACTTATATACTTGTTTTTCCAATAATTTACTTGTCATATAAACCGATTAAAGGGTGATTACCGGATTGGAATGCATGAGCAAGACAGATGAGTTACACCCTTCTAAATATCGTTTGATGATCTCTTATCTCACAACTCACAAGTGGTGCATAAGTTGCATACAAAAGGGAGATTAAATGGCAATGATTAAACTCTGGTCCCCCATACAGTCTCACCCAGGACAGAAGGATCTAGTGTTTGTTTCTTTATCCACACCAGTTTTATAACCTTTTGGCCATTGCTCCACTCTCAATTTTTTTTAATTTATGCTTTTTACGACTAACTAAATAATTCTCTATGCCTAAGTCTCTATAGTTCTCCAGAATGGCCAGACAGGATTGGAAGGGGACACAGTCAGTGAAAAAAGCTCCACCTCAGGGCTTTATCTGCCTGCCCTGTACCCTACTTTATCTTGCCACCATAGAAGACCAGCTGCTGCTCTCCTGCCCTTGCCCTTCAAAGATTAAATACCCAATTGAGCACCCTGTAGTTGCTGATGCCCAGAGCAGGGCCCGACAGAGATGTTACCTACATGTCCATTCATCTCCTGAGCTCTTTGTCTATGTCATCCTTTTAGTCACTACTGTGAACAAACTACTGACCCCCAACCTTCATCTGCCAACAATTCGGACTGCAAAGAAGCCACTCACTCCTTGGCTATTTAGTGTGGTGAAGGCTAAATCAGTCAAATGCTAGTACAGTGGCCGACATGTCCAGTGAGATAGGACATAACCTTCACCTTAGCATGATTCATCAACAGCGTGGCCTGAAGCTACCTGATTGACACCCCCTCACACTCAGTCTTCCTATAGAAGCCTTCAGTGCTAAGGGGTGTGAGACCTTTGCCCCACCTAGTTCTGGCGTCAGCACTGAGCAAACCCTAAAACAGCTGTATGGGGGTTCTTTCCCCTTATCAGTGCAGAGCAGGGTATCGGTTGACTAGGTTAGGTGCCTTTAATGTAGGTCATGTTTTGTAGAGATGGGCCTAGGGAGTCTTATAGGCCCTGTAATGCTCTCTGGAACTAAGTAAATGTAAATTAGATCACATCCAGGAAGAGAAAGTTGCCCCCTTAGTGCCATCTATTGACTAATAGGGTAGCTACCTCCAATAGGTGGTGCGAAATGAAGTAGCTTTCCTCCTCCTCATGAGTGCTGAGTTACATTTCCTTTTCCCACTGTAAGGCCTATTATAACAAGGCAGATGTGGATCTGTTGTGTCACTTGAACAGATTTGGCTTGGGGCTACTCCAAAAGGTGTGGTGTTCCTGGTTTCACTCTTTAACCCCTGTATACTGCCATAGAAGAAATAGCAGGCCGCTACCTCTTTCAGTAGTCTTTGTTCAAGTGACTGCTGGCCCACTGGGGTCAAGAAACATTATTGTGGTACACCAAGGGATAAGAGTCTCTGTTCAAGTGACTTCTGACCCACTGGGGTCAAGAAACATTATTGTGGTACACCAAGGGATCAGACAAAACCATAGTCAGGGGCAGGCCAAGGTCAGGGTAAGCAGAGTACGTGCAATTTGAGAAACAGTCAGAAGTCAGGGTGGGCATCTCAAGGTCAGATTAGGCAGCAAAAGGTCAAATCCAAAAGTCAGGCAGAAGTCAGTACATTAAACTGGCAAACAAGCCAATCTTTGCAAAAAAATAGTGTAGTAGAGCAGATTACTCAGACACCTTCCCATATGGGGGGCCACCCATTGGCTGGTGAACATTAGCGAGTGCATCCTACGGGCTATGAGAGGCATTGCCAGGAAGAAGCAGATGGGGTTACTCTGGCAGTCGGGACCCCCGGAAAGGAAGAGAGGAATGCTGGTGTGAGCAGACCACTGGAGCCATGGAGTGGATAAGCATAGCGATGGCTGTGCCCACCATAAAGAGAGAAGTGGGGGGCATGGACTGCTGTCATAACACCTATAAGACTCCTAATTCCAACTGGTGGTGTGGTCTTAAAAGGAGAAACATTACGCTCAGTTATGATAAATGAGGCCAAATAATGTTATAAGTCCATATAAATTCTATACATGGTGTCCTTTATTTTTTTTGCAGGCTTCAACACAAATAACTATGCATACAATTAGACATATTAGGACTACTGAAGAACATACTATAGCAGTTATTGCTAATGTGCTAATTTTCCCATTGGAATCTTTAGAGGGTGTATTTAATGCAGATGTTATCAGAGTTAGTTTGTGTGCAGTAGTGAGCTCTTGTCTCGTTGTATCTGCATTTGGTATAGAAGTAGTAGGGGGTGGCAGTGGGACATTATAGAAAACAGATTGGGCAATGTTAGACCTGTCTGATTTCTGCCCCATTTTGTCTATAGCAACTATTGCAAAGTAAAGGGTAGTGCCGTTTGCTATGGTGATAGTTTCAGGTACAAATAAAAAGTTTTCCTTAAATCCAGCTGGCTGTGGGATGAAACTGTCAGTGTTCACCAGTGTGCTGGTTTCAAAATGGTCTCTGATTCTCTGTGGGTCAGTGTTTATTCTCAGTTCATATTTTGACGCTGAAAAAGACAGAATTACATGCATTAAAGGTACTGTGAGTTAAGATATTCAGCATTATGTTTTATTCCAAATTTTGTATGTTTAGGAGACACTGTGGCTTTGTTTCGGTAACCCAGCTTAGTACAATTCTATCATAAGCCATTTATTCCACCAGAACATGTTCTAAGCTGTTGGAGGAAACTGGAGCACCTGGAGGTAAGACCATGTAAATATGAAGACAGCATAAAAGGCTGCACAAGTTGAGCCAGAGCCAGAATAAATCTAAGAATTTGAGCACCGGACGCTGTGTTAACCTCTGAGTTGGTGCTTTTTGTCACACCACAAGCATACTAAACATGCGTCTGAACTTTTAAGAACTTTCTTCCAATGTAACAGATAGATGTACATAATTTGTACTCGTATGGCAATTAAATTATAATTTCCAACCAATCTCTTAAATTTGCAAACCAAATATACTGATACAAAACCAAAACAGGCCTCAATAAATCAACATTAAATATACTGATAGCTTCTTTGTAGCGAGATCACAATAATTAGCATAATGGTAACTCCTGAAGAGTTAACAAAGATCTGGACTGATTTAAGGAAACCACTTTACAAAATATAAGAAACAGCACGGTGGCTCAGTGGTTAGCACTGGTGCCTGGCAGTCCTGGGTTCAAATCCGACCAAGGACAACATCTGCATGGAGTTTGTATGTTCTCCCCGTGTTTGCGTGGGTTTCCTCTGGGTTCGCCGGTTTCCTCCCACACTCCAAAGACATACTGATAGGGACCTTAGATTGTGAGCCCCATTGGGGATAAAGTGATGCTAATGTATGTAAAGCGCTGCGGAATATAGTAGCGCTATATAAATGCATAGAATAAATAACAAATAAAACAATTTTCTAAATATTAAGAGTCTTACAGAGGTTGCGTAATCTAGGTATTGATGGCACTATGCCATCAGTGTCAGATAGGTGTGGGTCCCACCTATCTTCAGAATGGGCCCCCTGAAGTTAAGGAGCATGGTCACCCTCCATTCACCACTATGCCTGCGCCGTACCTGTCTTTAATCGGCGCAGGCGCACTGAGAGGCGACCGCTCTCTCGGCCGCTCCATCCTCAATGCGCCTGCGCCGGGTGTAGATGTGACGTCATCGGCGCAGGCGCATTGAGGATGGAGCGGCCGCCTCTCAGTGCGCCTGCGCCGATTAAAGACAGGTACGGCGCAGGCGCGATATTTGGAATTCAAACAGGGCCAGCAGAGAACGATTCCGTTCCCTGGCCCTGTCAATCACAATGCGGAGGGGGCGTCATTAGGATCGGAGGAGGCGGCTGCTACCAGCAAGTAGCCGCCCTACTTGCTGGTAGCAAGGTAATTTACATATTATAAAAATAGCTTTTTATCAAATTCTACTGAACCAAAATGAATATTTAGCTTATGTATGCAGAGCTCGCAGTATAGGGATTATTATTAACCAAAAAAAATAAACGGTTTAGTGGGCTGACAGAAGTCCTTTAAATATGCCATCAAAGTTTGAGACAAGTCAACTCCTTTAAATGAGTTTTCCAGGATTTAACAATTGATGACCATTCCCTAGGATAGATCATCAGTATCAGATTAGCGGGGGCACTTCCAATGATCAGCTGCTCGGCACTAGAAATAGAAGCTGGAACTACCCTCTGTCCATTGTGTAGTGGACTGAGCTAAATACTGCAGAACTGCTCCCATTGTAGCTGGCATAAGGGGCATTTTAGCTGTCATGGGGGCATTGTGGCTCTTGATGTTGGATATTGTGGGTTGCCTGGATAACAAATCTTGTCTGTCATGGAGGGCAATCTGTGGCTGTAATAAGGGGATGTGGTATAAAAGCACGAAGTCAAAAATGTTTGTATCGGAGATGAGCATCATGTCTGGAAGATGCCTTGATGTTCTCGGCCGAATAGAATAGACAGGGAAAGTGATTGATTGTCGTTGTACTTTATTGGCTGTTTATTCTTGGTCAGTACTGTATTTTTGTGCCTATATTATGGTGGTAATAGCTAGTCATGTTTTGCCAGTATTATAGCATTAATATTTAGGAGTATACTATACAGGGGCGGACTGGTCATAGACCCTATAGGGAAATTTCTCCAGCCACAGGTGCCCTCCTGAATTCAACTGTATCGCCATCTTCAGGAAGGCTGTGGTGTTCGGTTCTTCTGGAGCTGTATTTTGTGCTACACTACAGTATTGCTGCTCTGACGACATCTGTTGCCCCTGCCTACTTGTGTTGGCCCTGCCTTCTGTCAATTTGAACCCGTCTACAACATGGGACCTCTTTTCGTTTTTTCCAGGGCCACTTTAACTACTTAGTCCGCCCATGATGCTATACATGATTATGATAACACAAATTATTTGTGGGTGGGAATAAAATGGGTCACATATAGGAGAAAACACAACATGACTCAACTAGGTAAGTGAAGTGTTGCCCATGTCCGCCCAGAGGAGCAGGACAGTGGCAGGCACAGGCCACCAACATGACAATATCACAATAGCTTACCTGGTTGAAACTCACCTGCAGTGTTAAAACAGCTTCCTTAAAAGGGTTCTCCAGGAATGACTTAAAATGGCCATCAGAAAACTGTCCTAGAATCTGAGCAAGACTGGTTGTCTCCACTTGCAGAGTGAGGGGGCGAGGCCTTATTACAAGCTACACTGCTCTACAATAGATGGTTTTAATCCCACCTATTATGTAACATCATAGCTGAGCAGCCTAACAGGAAAACTCTACAATATTTAGTAATATTCAAGTGCCAGAACTCACCCCTTTAATCATCTCTGCAAATGGAGGCAACCAGTCCTCCTC
Organism: Bufo gargarizans; assembly: GCF_014858855.1. Taxonomy (NCBI): domain Eukaryota; kingdom Metazoa; phylum Chordata; class Amphibia; order Anura; family Bufonidae; genus Bufo; species Bufo gargarizans. Next base: position 154,042,415 of record NC_058086.1, on the reverse strand, counting down.
ACATTCTAGGGCAGGTTGCTGGAGGCTATTTTAAATAATTCCCGGACAACCCCTTTAAGTGAAATCAAAGCGGCTGGTCTGACTGAAACCCACTTGTGATGTCACTGCAGCTTCCCTCCCTGAAAACTACTTGTGATGTCACAGCTGCTTTCCTGACTGAAACCCACTTGTGATGTCAGTGCATGTTACCTCACTGAAATTCACTTATAATGTAACTGCTGCTTCCTCTATTGAAATCCACTTGTGATGTCACTGCAGTTTTCTTCGCTGAAACCTAATTTTGATGTCACAGCTGATTTCCTCAGGTCACTGCAGGTTACTTCATTTATAATGCCACAGGTGCTTACCTGCACCATCCCTTTGATTTGCTCCCCACTATTTGGTATGTGCCTGGATGCTGTTGAGGTGGGTCACAGTGGAAGATTTTGTGTGGGTGGGCTGGTGATGGAGTAGACGATTGACATCTTTCTTCCTATATGGTCATAAATATGAGGACTCCCAAGTGTGGGCAGTATTTTCAGCACTGTCGAGTGCATGGCCCACACTGGAGTTGCTAGATAGCGTTATTAGCAAAATGAATGGATCAATTCAAGTGATGGTAGCAATACAGTTTTATCACGAAGCACTATCTGTAGCCAACCTCTTTAATAACCTTATTTTAAGATGTTCTTCACAGTCTCACATCTGGTACAGTACCTTGTCCTTGGTCCAGATCATCCCCAGTTGCTGTCCAAGACAATATAGTCCTGAATTGAACTAATCTTGCTTCCAAGTCAGATATTTTTTCCGGTGTGTGAATATCGGGCAGTACCCCTGAAGGTATATTGGACACAACAAAAGAACCACCAGATGCTGCCCTACTAAATGCTCCAAAGTTAAGCTGTAGGTCCTCATCAGTAATATTAGGTTTCGGTGGATTTAAAAAGATCTTGTCTGAAAGATAAATTAAGAAAAATCTATAAATCAATTGCTCTATATTGTATTATTTTCTATAATAATATGTAAATTTGTCAACTCTACTCTGCAGAGCACTTATTGTTGGTCTAATTCAACATTAGGATGCTGTTTATCATTTTGGTCACAGAGGCTGTTTTAATTCCCAGTGTGAAAAGAGAAGCTTATGGGTCTTTTCTAACCGGATCTTCTTGACTTTTAGAGGTAACCTGACTGGCAGATTGGTTGTTCTATGTTGATAACACTGATTTTGGCTTATAACTTCCTAATTTAGCATTTTTTGCAAGGCAAATAAGGCTTCATTTTCTCATTCAGACCCTCGCTGCGATCAGAGAGGGAAGGGGGTTAGGGAGTGACTCAATTAGAACATTAAACATTACACTGATGAGAGCAATGTTCCTATGTGGACATCATTCTCTACACCTATCAAAAGGGTTACTGCCACAAGCCAGAATACAGCCGCATCCTTGTGGACCGAGACGTGGGAAGGGGGGGGGGGGGGTAAGATAGTACTGACACTTATGTAATTGAATGGATCATTTTACTGAGATTCACTTCCCCCATTGCATCCGATTGTTGTATATACTGTGACCCAGTGGGAAGAGGGGGTTTTGGGTTTGGGTGTGCAGTCACCAGCACAGCCCAGCAAAGGGACTACCACCTCAGAAACTAGGATCATTACCAACAGGTCCCCTGATGAGTTGGACTAATGTCCAACGAAATGCGTTGGGACATTTACTAGGACTAAAAGAATGCAAATTTTTGGGACATTGACTAGGACCAAAAGGATGACATATTGGTAACCGGGCCCTCCACCACAGTGTGACGAAGCTGGGCAGTCTCCATTGCTGCGCAGGGACAGGGAGGGCTTAATAGGTGTCCACGGGCAACTGTGGGATAATCCTGTGGATGGTGTGACTGTCGCTTTGAGGTACATCCATTGTAGGGAGAGACTAGTTGTGAGAGACACAGTATTAGTCTCCCCACATCCCTAGCTCCTGGTTACCGATGGCGCAGCGAATGGTGTTTATCATATACATTTAGGGATTTAATTATTATAATAAAAGTTAAGTTTTAAGGTATCTATCCAGTATTGTATATTTTGTACAACTCTATGGTACCGTTTTTCTGTGGGCAGTGATCAATGCTCAGTTTGGTTGTGTTATAAAATCAAAAGAACAATAGAGTTTTTATATTGAAACATCAATTTTTGTGTACTCAGCGTGCACTCAACTTTTGCATATTCAGCTTGTATCCAGCATGCACTCAGCACTTTTATGTATTCAGCAAGCACCTGGCACTTTATGTACTCAGCTCATATCCAGCATTTGATGTATTGATATATGCAATATTGAATTATTACCTCCTGTGTACTCAGCGTGCAATATACCTTGCTTGCACCCAGCACTTTCATGTAATCAGCTGGCACCAGGCACTTTATGCATTTAGCTTGTACATAGCATCCAGGGTTTAGCATCTAGTGCATGTACACATGCTACATACAATCAAAGGAGGGCCCTCCATATCTTAATTGCATTCTTTTAATTGTATATTTTATTTTATTATATTTTTGATCAAAAGGTATTTTAGTAGTACTATCGTGAAATAAAAGTTTATCCTTTTACAATACATTGTCCATCTCTCTGCCCCATATATATATATTTTTACAATCGGTTTACATCTATTTTTATTCCGCGCAACACCAAATGTGAGTGTGCCTTCATACATCTAGTTTATCAACTTTATAAGTCATTTCTCTAGCTCGTGATCAATGTAAAGGGTAAAGAGTGCCTCAAGGAATATATTAAGAATATTTATTTATAAAATACAATAAATACATAACCACAATATGGCGGAGCAACAGTCTAAAAACAAATATAAAACAAAAAAACAACAAAATTTGCAGTCCAGAAATGTGTATGTAATCGTGCTCGGGGCCTAGCAACTAATACATATCTATATATATTGATCCATAAAATCATAAAGAAGCAAGAGTCTGCCACTAATTTTAAATGGAGAAAACCTAAAAAACAGTGTACACTTTAATGAATACATCACCGATGCTGTTCACTATGAATCCGTCAAATTGGCTGTCTGACAGTATATTCTTTAGGCCCTCTCTCCACATTCGAATAATCTTCTAAGCTGATTTATGATCAATTTAAAGTTCAAATTTACTTCAGGAAAAGAGAGAAAGGGAATGGAGAAGACAGCCAGTCTACAGTGAAACATAGAAGCAGCAGAAGCCAAACAAATCTAAATTTTTAATAAAAAAAACATTGCAAAAAACATTTACTGTAGCTCAATATACATCTAAATCAATTATAAAAAAATCCTAAATGTATCCATAGCCTTTAAAGTTGCATAGATAAAATTGTATATTTAGTTGGTGATTGTAGGCTCAGTTAAAAGCAGCTGCAATATGAGCCAATAGCCGTTAGTCATTCAATATGGCCACACTAGTGATGTCAATATTTGACTGTTTGGTATAAAGGGAACATATACAGTGCTTTGAAAAAGTATTCATACCCAGGGGCGTAACTACCATAGCGGCAGACCATGCGACTGCTATGGGGCCCAGGGCAAGAGGGGGCCCAGTCTTAGTTGGGATCATCTCCTCTTCTTCTCAAAACTTGGTCAGGCCTCTAAAGGAACAACTTTTAGAAAATGAGGCAGTGGAAAAATGACCCATGGGTCATTGAAAAGGGTTTAGGCAGAAACCCTTCTGTCCCGTGTGGGGGGCCTGATTTGATCTTTGCTATGGGGCCCTTACTTCTCTATGTATGCCACTGTTCATACCCCTTAAACTTTTCCACATTTTTTCATGTTACACCCACAAACTTAAATGTATTTTTGTATTTTATTGAGATTTTATGTGATAGACCAACGCAAAGTAGCAAGTATGTGTGAAGTGAAAAGAAAATGATACATGGTTTTCAAACTCTTTAATAAATAAAAATCTGGAAAGTGTGGCGTGCATTTGTATTCAAGTCAATACTTTGTAGGACCACCTTTCGCTGCAATTACAACTGCAAGTCCTTTGCGGTATGTCTCTACCAGCTTTGCACATCTAGAGGCTGAACTTTTTGCCCATTCTTCTTTGGAAAATAGCCCAAGCTCAGTAAGATTGGACAAAGAGCATCTGTGAATAGCAATTTTCAAGTCTTGCCACAGATTCTCGAAGGGATTTAGGTCTGGGCCATTCTAACACATGAATATGTTTTGATCTAAACCATTCCATTGTAGCTCTGGCTGTTTAGGGTCGTTGTCCTGCTGGAAGGTGAACCTCTGATCCAGTCTCAAGTCATTTGCACCCTCCCCCAGTTTTTCTCTAGGATTGCCCATCTTTCCATCAACTCTGACCAGCTTCCCTGTCCTTTCTGAAGAAAAGCATTGCCACAGCATGTGCAACAAGCCGCCCCCAGGGCCCTATCGCATTGCAGGTTTAGCGGGAAATGCTGAGTGGTATGGTGCGGCCTATATGTGTCTTTAAGTGTCATGGTGCTCCTACCTGGATACAGCAGGACCCCAGGCTTAGGCTCTGTAGCATTAAAAAGAGGAATACATGAGGGATGAAGGGAAAATAACTTGAGTCCCAACCTTGATGAGAAATTCAACGGCAGCTTTACTTCAATAAACCTTCATCCAAACTGATTTTTTAGGCTTTGTCTTGGTTTCAGCAGGCTTTGGCATAAACTGGCAGGCAAACTCAATAACTTTGCTTTCTCTCTTTCTCTGCTATACTTACAGGCTTGCTCAAATACTTTGCTTTCTTTCTCTGTTCTGCACTAAACTCTGCTTAGGTCTGGTTTCTGTACTTTAGGTCTGTTCTGGTGTCCTTGGATGTGGTGCCCTCAACTGTTATTCCCCTCAGTAAAAAAAAACATATCTTCAGCTGAAGAATTATCTCTCTTGCTGATTTCTCTAATGGTGGCCGAAGAACTATTCCTCTGGCCCCTATGACTTCCAGACATCTGCTTCCATAGCCAGCAGAACTTAGGGTGCTCTGGCTGGCATGAGCACGTAAGAACGTGACCGTGCGCCTACTCACTCTCCCCCTATCCAAACTCGACTAGAAATCAAACTAGAACTAACTGGAAGCTGCTGCCCACTTCTGCCCAGAGGGGGGAGAATGGAATGGTGAGTTCCAATCTATCTAATTATAACTCTGCCATTTACACTGCCATCTGCTGGTGAACCAGGCATATTATATGTAATAACAGTTAAATAGAAAGATTATATCATTGCACTATGTAGAGGACCTGGACAGAAACACACTGATGACATTTGTGTTAGACCATTAAAGATAGTAGCAGGGTGCAGGAGTGGTAACACCACTCTGGGGTGTTACACATGATGCTGCCACCACTATGTTTCACGGTGGGGATGGTGTGTTAAGGGTGATGTGCTATATCCCCTGCATGGCTTGTGGCAAACTGCAAACGGGACTTCTTATGGCTTGCTTTAAAAAATGGCTTTCTTCTTGTCACTCTTCCATGAAGGCTAATATTGTGGAGTATACAACTAATAGTTGTCTTGTGGACATATTCTTCAACCTGAGCTGTGGATCTTTGCAGCTCCCCCAGAGTGACCATGGACCTCTTGGCTATTTTTCTAATTAAGGCTCTCCTTGCTTGGGCTGTCAGTTTAAGTGGACGGCCATGTCTTGGAAGGTTTGCAGTTGTGCCATACTCCTTCCATTTTCAGATGATGGATAGAACAGTGCTCCTTGAGATGTTCAGAGCTTGGAATATTTTTTTATAACCTAACCCTGCTTTACACTTCTCCACAACCTTATAGCTGACCTGTCTGATGTGTTCCTTGGTTTTCAAGATGCTGTTTGATCACTAATGTTCTCTAACAAATGTCTGAGGCCTTCAAAGAACAGCTGTAGTTATACTGAGAATAAATTACACACAGATGTGCTCTATTTACTAATTAGGTGATATCTGAAGGCAATTGGTCACACTGGATTTTATTTAGGGGTATCAGAGTACAGGGGGCTGAATGTAAACCCATGCCACACTTTTCAGATTTTGAAAACCACGTATCATTTTCTTTTCACTTCACACATACTTGTTACTTTGTGTTGGTATATCACATAAAATCCCAATAAAATACATTTAAGCTTGTGGGTGTAATGTAAAAAGATGTGAAAAAGTTCAAGGGTTGTGAACACTTTTTTAAGGCACTGTATGGCCTATATATGGTTAATGCTGTTGTTCTCACTGTTATAACACTGGACTTCCAGTAGGATGACTGATACCAATATATCTAAATTTCACCATCACTTCCTACACATAGGGGTAATCATTGGCCTGGCCCATTATACTATTGGTATATTGGTCTCTTTTTCAATATGTCCTATATTAATAAAATTCTTACCATTGTCAATATAGCCATGTATATAAAGAGCACGACTCCTTGGTAAAGTTAATCGACTTTGGTTGTCTTCACTGATAACTCTCACTTTCAAGCTGTATTTTCCATTTTCAGTAAAAGAAGTGAAGTATCTTGAGTAGATTCCATCATTTATTGCTATGTCGACACCTTATAAAAGTGACGAAAATATCAAAGAATTATAAAGATAAACTGTTCAAAAAATAAACGTCTTAAAGGAGTTGTCCAAGCCCTGAAACAAAAAGTGGGTATAGCCGGTGTGGTGTATAAGTAGAAAAAAGTACTCATCTACTCTGGTTGTCCTGGTTTCTGTAATGCATCTCTGTCACCACCCTTCAAATCCCGGCCTGGCTTTAAGTGTGATATGCCATCTTCCCGCATGTCACCACTGCTGGCTAATCCATGGCCTCAGCAATCACATGCTATGTTTGCATATACAATGATAGAGGAAGTTGGCCCGAAGTGTTGGGCATTATACATTTATTATAATAATAATTAATTATACTTTTACATTTCCAGGAAGAATAAAAAGGGAACAGTAGACCAAAGCATTTATATTTCATGGGGAACGACTAAAGTTGCCTGTATATATTAGATGAATTTTGTCTGTACCCTGCATTTTTGGCAGGACTGGGTGACTATAAAATGTGTATAGATGTGTCCCAATTCTCTGTCAATGGCAGATATTGGGGAAAAGGAGAATTGGCCAAGGAAGATAAGCTGCGTTAGAGAATTCATTATGATTTTATTTGTTTTTGTGTTGTATAAGGGTCTTAAAAAAAAGGTGTTCACACTCATTTCCTTTGGAATGTGTGTATGTAATTATACTCATGCTTCAGGCTCCTTGCCAGCTACCATAAAGGTTAAGGACTTATGTAAAATAAGGTCTTATGCATGTTTGACCATCACCCCTCTTACACATGACCTCCGAACCGTACCTATGTAACTATATAAACTGTGTCTACAGTAAAAGCTAGAATAAATCTGGACCATACTTCCTGTTGTGTACTGTGTTTGATTCTCCAAGCCGCTAGTACATGATTGCCTAATTTGGAACTGGAAGTACATAGAAGGGGCTATTTAGCTAACAGGGCCAAAGATGTCTAAGAGCAGTTTATTCTCCTTTTCTCATTGACTATACTCGCTTAATCTGAATGTGCAAGGAGGAGTAGCTGTCAGTTATTCCCTGATGAAGCATTAGTAAAACGCGAGTCGGGTTGCAGGCGTGACGGCTCTTTAGTATGGTTACTATGCATATTATTTGATTCCGTCTGGGCTTTTATATGATGTAAATGTGAGTTGAGTCCTGGCACTTTGCACCTTATGTTGGCCTCAACATTATACTATATGATGTTATGTATATCTTGATGTATTTTGCAGCTATTTGCCTGTACTTAGCCATGAGCCTATACCCCCTGCTAGGGCATTGTTATCTTTGCATGTGTCTGTATCACCAACCATTTCAATGTTGTAATTTTTAGTAATTATGTATTAATAAAGATATATTTTATTACTCTTTACCCAGATGTGCTTTAATTGACGTGACAATATATCTCCTGGTAGCATACATAAGACAGGAAAATAATACTATACACTAGGTTCTCTTAGAAATTCGATCAGTTCCGAATTAATTCATCATGAATCGCAATAAATAAAAAAGTTGAGTGACACTGAATAAAATTTTCCATAACAGAAGGTAGTAGCAAGAAATTGTGAATTTGGGTGGAGCGATTTGTCTGGTAATGCCGTTGTAGGTTCCAACCATAGAAGATTGCATTTTTTTGCTAAACAAACATATTAGCTATGATGAATTGTGGTTGAGTGGGATGGAGAAATTTGTCTGGTTTATTCCGATAACCAACGGCAAATCTCCCGTATGGCAAAAATCCAGCTGCCATGTTTGATCCATCAAGCAAGTTTGGCCCATCTCAATTTAACACTAATACAAGAAGGTATTTGACCCCAGCCGTTTCATTTCCAATTTGCTGGATGGCTAAGTGGTGTTCAGCACTAACCGTTCTGTGATGCTCTTACATGTCTGGGGCTGCACACCCACTGTACTGAAGGGATCTCTGTGTGACTACCCTTTGCTGACAGGTGCAGGTTACCTGCTCATATGGATCGAAGGATTGTAATACTGGAGCAGACTAATTTATTTGGTAAAAGACAGATTTTTTACCTAAAATAATTACTTTTTAGATAAAAGAAGAATTTTTCCGACAAAAAACAATGATCAACTTGTGGGCAATTCTGCTGTGCGAAGAATCAATTTATTTGCACTGCCTACAGGGTGTTAAATATAAACGCTCTGTAATACTAAATAACAGTAACTGTTTGGCTAACAGAAATGGTTAAATACCAATGTGGACACACCACAAACAAGAGAATGAGACAAGAGTATCACCCCAATTTGAGAATCAAGGCCTAATGGAATTGCTTATCTATTAAACAAGGTGGACACCCCAATAACAGTAGTATTACAGTATACATCTTATTCACCTCTATTTGAGAATCAAGGCCTGATGGAATTGCTTATCTATTAAACAAGGTGGACACCCCAATAACAGTAATATTACACAGCTTATTCACCTCAATTTGAGAATCAAGGCCTAATAGAATTGCTTAGCTATGTGGGCACCCCAATAACAGTTAAATTAGACAGCTAATTGAGCCCAATTTCAGAATCAAGGCTTAATAGAATTGCTTATATATTAAATATGGTGGGAAACCCAATAACAGTTAAATTAGACAGGTCATTCACCGCAATTGGAGAATCAAGGCCTAATGGAATTGCGTATCTATTAAACAAGGAGAACACATTTCAATTAAATAGCCTACACAATGATTGATGCAAAGTGGACTGTCTCCTGTGGATCCCTTCTGCTTCAGATTACTGAGCCTGCACTGTCCCTGAAATCTCCCTATGCTCACCCTACAGTGTGTAAAAGCTCTCCCTACCATCTCCCTACACTGTCTGTGCATTGTCCCTGCAGTCTCCCTATCCAATAGTCCACAATTAAAGGCTTCTTGAACACTGTCTCTAGCACTTCTCACATCTCTCCCTATGAACAGCTCACAGTAAAATAGCTGACACTGCATGGGATGAGGCTTTCATAGGGCTGTGAGATCACAGGGGCTGGCTAGCTGCTGATAGGCTGTCTGCATGGATTATGAGTGATCTCGTGTTCCCAGACTTCTTGCTTTCACTTTTTAAGTGTAGCTGCCATTTTAGGAAAAAAACGAATTATTTTCCAACAAGCGCAAAGAAATTCGAATTTGTTGCGAACTGAATTTTTCCTAAACTTCAGATCAAATTCTAAACTTCGGATCTTGGAAAATACATGTGACCAGCCAGCAGACACAGACAAATATGTCTGCGATGAGATGGATGGGGCCAAACAAAATAGCATTGCGGGTCATATTTGTCTCCCAGACCCCAGGTTGTATAGTACCCCTGCTATATCTTGTATACATAGATAAGGCTTTGTAAACTGCTCCCCTGCCACCAACTAGTCTGTTGAGGCTGCAATGCATCACATCATAAAGACTGTCCTAGTCAATCGGCACTTTTCTGACAATTAAAGAGGCACTCCCTGAAAATAAAATGTGCCCCCATCAGCTTCCACCACTGTTGGCAGTTAGATCATATCACCCCAATTAGATTCACTAGATCCCATAGCATCTGCAGAATGGAGAATAAGTCAGTTCTTGCATTCATTTCTAGGAGGCTAACATTGAGGCTTTCCTAGGAATGAGGTCTATAGGTGCCCTTTTATGATTCCATACATCTCAGTTTGTACAGAGCTGTAATAAGGCCATTAATAATTCATTTAAATGTCATTTTGTACCTGCTCCATTATCCAAAAGCTCTGTAGTCACCAACGTTCCACTCTCTGATTCGATCATAGCAGTGACTTTTGCTCCAGTCACAGGCACCAGACCTTGGCTTAGAGATGCATAGATAACCATGGGTTTTGGGTAATCATTTGTATTACTGTTCATATGGCAACTGGCGATAATTGGTGGCACATTGTTGTCTGCTGCTTTGGACTTTGCGGTAATGCCAACAACTTGGTTTGATGTAAGAGGGTTACAAAGTCCGTAATCCCAGCGTCCTCTCTGCAAGCAAACAGCCATTACATCATGTTAAAGCAGGTTCCTTTCTATTCTAAAGGTATTAGGTATGATTCAAGAAAGTTTATGAGAACATTGTCTAAGGAGACCTGAAAAGCTTCATATCTATATAATTGTTCTTCTAACCCAATAACGACTAATCCATTCTCATGCGAAGAACTGCAGGAAATTTGCTAATCTTCTGTTAGCATTTACGATATATGTTTTTTTATTTTTATTGTGGAATGCATAAAAAAGTAATTCCACCATAGTTAATTTATTATGAACAGGAGGTGACCTTACAGTTGGGAGGCGATGATGTGTTGTAGAGTAAAACCTTCAAGTAAACACTTGGCTGAGGCACCTTTTTTGAGATTTCTTTAGATTTTTTGTAAAAAATAAATAAAAATATATTATTATAGAAGAAGTATCCATTGCTATGAGTAGATTTGGTAATCACTTGTTTGTACCAGGTTTAGAAATAGGGAGCTTCCATCAATGGTGGAAAAACAAAAGGCTTGAAGTCATTTTTGGTCAATGGGGAAATTAAAAAACAAAAAACAAAACAATTATATAGATATTTGGGAAAGACCACATGAGAAATAGTTAGGTTACTGCCAAGTAGTGTTGCGCGCGAATATAGCCACTTAGAGAATTCGCGAAGATTTAGAATATAGTGCTATATATTCGTATTCGCGAATATTCTAGATTGCTTTTTGCTTGTGGGCCAATGAGAAGGCTGCAATGTCTTTGTCTGAGCTTAGCAACATCCCTAGCAACCAATAGGAAAGTTGCCTACCCCTTACTATATAAGAACCTCCCCAGCAGCCATTTTCTGTAGTTTTATTAAGTTCTGAGAGGTAGCAGTGTCATTGCTGTGCTCTGTGCTTTGCTGTGTCATTACATTAGATAGATAGTTAGATAGCTTATATATAATACAGATAGTTAGTGGGAGATAGTCAGTGTAGGTTAGATCCTGATATAGTGTAGCTGAGGCTCCACTGCAGGGTGTTAGGTAGTGTGATAGGTTCTGCTGTCCATACATACATGCTACATACATAGTGCTGGGATGTCACAAGTTCACCACATTACTTAGTGCACCAATCAGTAATATGTAGTCAGACCTGCTAAAATGTGAACTTGCACATATTGCGCCAAAATAAGCGCATCATTAATTGCCGATTTGCGCAATCGCAAAATATATTGGAGCACTCTATCTGCATATATAGCTATTGTAATGTTCTGCCGTGCCAACCATTTTCTCCAGTCTCAGGAAACTTCTAGCAGCTTGAAAAATTTAGCAAAAGTGACCCACGTCTGTATTGCGCACGCATTACGCGAATATTACATTGCCGATTTTTGCAATCAAGAAAATGATCGCAAATTCTCGAAATTCGCCCAAATATTCTCAAAATATCGCAAATTCGAATATTGCCCCTTCCGCTCATCACTACTGCCAAGTTTCTTTTTTTCTTAAGAAATGTATGTGGGGGGGATATTAAAGAATCATAAAAAAAAATAAAAATCTAAATCCAGTAGGGTTGGGCTCATTTCTCTTGTTTTTATTCGGAGGACAACACAACTGGGCAAAACTGCCTCTATAGAGAAACACAAACAAAAACCTAACTTTTATTCCAAGGAAATAAAATACTCAGTAAAGACCATAAAAATAGGCTAAAGGAACAAGCTGGTTAGCCTAATATGTAGAGGACAATGGATGCACCAAAGTACTATTTTGGAGAATCTTAGGGGGTTATTTATCAATCTGAAATACTCCTAAACTAGGCATATTTCAGGAGCAGATTGCAGCAGAACGATTAGTTGTGCCACAATCTGTGACTTCTCCCCATTCACGCCAGGTCTAAAAAAGTGGGTGTGGTGTGGGCAGGGAAGGTAATGAGCTGGCAGGTCCATCCCATTTATCATTTTCTACGCCTGTTTTAGGCGTAGAAAAAGGTCTAAATTTAAAACAGCTAGGAAGCTGTCTTACATGTAGATCTGACAGAGGATGCGCCAAAGTTATGTAGAGGCCGGAGCCTCTTCATAGCTCTGGAGGATCCACCACCAGCGGAGGGGTTTATTAAGACCGGCATCTAAAATGCTGGTCTTAATAACTGTGTTCCTTAGTATATAATACTTCAGCCCATTTGTCTGGACCTTCTATTAGTTTATGGACTCCACAACCCAGTTGAAACACTTAGGGACAATAGGATTTTTTATTAGAGCTTTTCCACTTTATAATAATAGCAAAGACAGGTGCACACTGCGGACTTACCAAACCCTCAAACTGATGATAAAATTGAGAGATTAGCCAACATATCCTACTAGGAGGACATGTCTGAGCCCGAGCACCACGCCAAGGTTTCTCAAGTAGCTTGGGTCCTAACAGTAAGCCTGCAGAGTGCACCTGTCTTTGCTATTATTATATTGTTATATTGATTATCACATCCACATAATTGCTATCTTGTGTAGGATGTCTATTGTGGTACTTTTGGTCCGCTGCGGGCATCCTCCACTGTATGCATTTTTGCTGGGGATCGCCATTAGCAACGAGTCACAAGTGCAGGATCTGCTCCTCTGTTTATATATGCACAACTGCATTAGGGTTAGAGCACTTCCTGCCTGTTTAATACCACGCCATTCTTTTCAGTTTGTTAGCTTTTCCACTTTACAACACAAGCAGCGTTGGCACAGGTTGATTTATAGGGACTGCTCTAGGGAATTCTAGATTGGGGGCTTTTTTTCAGAGGAGTCCCTCTTTTCAGGGCAGGTACTCCGCTTACATGGAAGAAAAATAGGGCAAGTAGGAAAAATTATGAAAAGAAACACAGCCTGGCCCTGACCACTCTGGTGAAGAATCTGTCCCCAACCGAATATGGGTCTACAAAATACAGTAAGACCTATTTTATGTGCAGTGGTTTCTCCATTTCACTTCTGGACCTATTGAAAAAAGTGGCAAGAATATTTCCTGATTCTGATTCAAAACCAAATAACTTTAGAGGCTGTGGGAAAATGGATTCTTTATTCCAAGTAGTAACACCCAGTTGCAGATTCAGTAACAAGCTTCTAGAATCAATAACTGTGGGACGGAACAATATAGAGATATAAGAAAAGATGCTCCAGAATTGTTAACGTATACAAGTACTAAAACTACAAGTACTAAAACAAAAATATCAGGAAAGTTGACAGGTCCTCTTTAACCCCTTAACAACTTGCGCCTTGTGTGCATGTTGTTAACTCTGGAGCTGAGTGGATGCCATAGCCGCTGGGTGCCTGCAATTTTACACAGCAGACACCTGGAGGCATTGTCCATAATCGGCAATAGTGCCAATCACACACATTTAACTCCTCAGATGCCATAGTCAATTAACCTCAAACCTGAGCCCACAGGAGATAGAAACAGTGTGCTGTGGACTCTACTGCATGTTAAAAGCAGCAGCACAGTGAAGGAGTCGCACAGAGTGTGGACTCTACTGCATGTCAGAGGCAGCAGCACAGTGAAGGAGTTGCACAGAGTGTGGACTCTACTGCATGTCAGAGGCAGCAGCACAGTGAAGGAGTCGCACAGAGTGTGGACTCTACTGCATGTCAGAGGCAGCAGCACAGTGAAGGAGTCGCACAGACTGTGGACTCTACTGCATGTCAGAGGCAGCAGCACAGTGAAGGAGTTGCACAGAGTGTGGACTCTACTGCATGTCAGAGGCAGCAGCACAGTGAAGGAGTCGCACAGAGTGTGGACTCTACTGCATGTCAGAGGCAGCAGCACAGTGAAGGAGTCGCACAGACTGTGGACTCTACTGCATGTCAGAGGCAGCAGCACAGTACAGAGTGTGGACTCTACTGCATGTCAGAGGCAGCAGCACAGTGAAGGAGTTGCACAGACTGTGGACTCTACTGCATGTCAGAGGCAGCAGCACAGTGAAGGAGTCGCACAGAGTGTGGACTCTACTGCATGTCAGAGGCAGCAGCACAGTGAAGGAGTCGCACAGAGTGTGGACTCTACTGCATGTCAGAGGCAGCAGCACAGTGAAGGAGTCGCACAGACTGTGGACTCTACTGCATGTCAGAGGCAGCAGCACAGTGAAGGAGTTGCACAGAGTGTGGACTCTACTGCATGTCAGAGGCAGCAGCACAGTGAAGGAGTCGCACAGAGTGTGGACTCTACTGCATGTCAGAGGCAGCAGCACAGCGAAGAAGTTGCACAGACTGTACAGCAGCTAGATGAGAGGGCAGCTAGATGGAGCTGAGTGGATGCCATAGCCGCTGGGTGCCTGAAGTTTTACAAAGCAGACACCTGGAGGCATTGTCCATAATCGGCAATAGTGCCAATCACACACATTTAACTCCTCAGATGCCATAGTCAATTAACCTCAAACCTGAGCCCACAGGAGATAGAAACAATGTGCTGTGGACTCTACTGCATGTCAGAGGCAGCAGCACAGTGAAGGAGTTGCACAGACTGTACAGCAGCTAGATGAGAGGGCATTTTTAATGAAGACTATATAGAAAGTTGCTTAATTTTGCATTTAGGAAGAAACAATAAAAATCTGTGCAAAGCGACCCCCCCCCCCCGCAGAACAGTTTGTATTTTTCAGAGGCACAATTTTGGAAAACCTATGACTCCCACTACAAAAATTCTACCATAGTTTGTGTTCTAAAACTTTATTCGCCATGTGGTGTAACGGTAACAGTTAAAGCTCTACACAGAAAAGTGTCATGTCTTGGGAGACTATTTATATTTGTTAAATGAAAACTAATATATTTTACTAGTTCTAGTAGGGGGGCTTATTACTGTATAATTTATAAAGGTTTATCATGTTTTGTAATACATAGTAATAGTATTCCAAATCATTGGGACGCCTTCACACAGTGTATTCATTTTTAGTGTATTTAACTCGGTTGTCCAGTGAAGTCAAATATTAATTGTTGAACTATACATTTTTGCAAAGTACCCTAATTAAAAATATAAAATTTTTATGTAATGCAAAGAGTTTATTTGTCTTCCGGCCAGTGCCCTTAATATAATCATCCTCTCCGGACTCCTGATTGGTAGGGGTGCAGGGTATCGAACCCCCGTCTATCAGCTTTTGAAGAGGAGGTAGCTCTCCATGCAAGCACTGTTTCCTCTTTATTACACTGCACGTCATCTCCTTTTCAGCAGTGGCATAGTGCAATTACAAGTACTCAATACATTTAAGTTAATTTAGCGAGTATTTGTAATTATACTCACTTCTGAGATGACAGGCAGTGTAATAAAGAGGAAGTAGCACTTGCATGGAGTGCCGCCTCCTCTTCAAACAGCTGATCGGCAGGGGTGCCAGATGTCGGACCCCTGCTGATAAAAATATAAATAAACAATGAAAAAATAAAGATTATAGACAACACCATGTCCCAAGATGCCCATACTATTAAAATATATATGCATTTATTCTGCTTAATGAAGGATGTTATTAAAAAAAATATAAAAATGGATGATTCACGTTTTTTTCATTGCTTCACCTGAATAAAAAGTGATGAAAAAGTCATACACACTCCAAAATGGTATCAGTAAAAACTACAGATTGCCCTGCAAAAAATCAGCAGCTCTGTAGACCTAAATATAAAAAAGGGTCAGAAAATGGCATGCGAAGAAAAAAACTGACCTGGAAAATGAAGATAGCAGATTAGTTTTATCACATAGAGAATGCTACCACCCCATTTGGATGTTTTTTCCAGGTTAAAACTACAATATTTAATGTTGCTATTAAGGCCTCTTTCACACTACCGTATGGCTATTTCAGTGTTTTGCGGATCCGTTGTTCCGTTTTTTTTGGTCTCAATTCTGTTTTTCCGTTCCGTTTTTCCATATGGCATATACAGTATACAGTAATTACATAGAAAAAATTGGGCTGGGCATAACATTTTCAATAGATGGTTCCGCATAAACGGAACGGATACGGAAGACATACGGATGCATTTCCGTATGTGTTCCATTTTTTGTGTGGACCCATTGACTTGAATGGAGCCACGGAATGTGATTTGCGGGCAATAATAGGACATGTTCTATCTTTCAACGGAAAGGAAAAATGGAATACATACGGAGTACATTCAGGTTTTTTTTGCGGAACCATTGAAATGAATGGTTCCGTATACGGAACGCAAAAAACGGCCCGCAAAACTGAAAAAAAAAAAAAAAAAACGGTAGTGTGAAAGAGGCCTAAGAAGTACAACTTGTCCCTCAAAAAGCAAGCCTCATATTGCTGTGTGAACGGAAGGTAAAGAGTAAAAAGGGGGGGGGGGGAATCGCTGAGTTATTAAGAGGTTAAGGTACGTAGAATCAGGGTGTGGATTAAATTGTGGTGCATATTTGTTAGCAGCCTTGCAGCGCCATATCTATGGAGCAGCAGGATGAATACCCCACATTTAGTATGGGTCAGGCCTTCCTATAAGGCCTCTTTCACACGACAGTATGTCCATTTCAGTGTTTTGCGGTCCGTTTTTCACGGATCCGTTGTTCCGTTTTTTGCTTCCGTTGTGGTTCCGTTTCCGTTCCGTTGTTCCGTTCCGTTTTTCCGTATGGCAAATACAGTATACAGTAATTTCATATTAAAAATTGGGCTGGGCATAACATTTTCAATAGATGGTTCCGCAAAAAACGGAACGGATACGGAAGACATACGGATGCATTTCCGTATGCATTCCGTTTTTTTGCGGACCCATAGACTTTAATGGAGCCACGGAACGTGATTTGCGGCCAAATATAGGACATGTTCTATCTTTAAACGGAACGGAAAAACGGAAATACGGAAACGGAATGCACACGGAGTACATTCCGTTTTTTTTGCGGAACCATTGAAATGAATGGTTCCGTATACGGACCGTATACGGACCGCAAAAAACGGCCCGCAAAACGGAAAAAAAAAACGGTCGTGTGAAAGAGGCCTAAAGCTGCAAATGATTCAATTATGTTTGAAATGCAGGGAAACAATAGACCTTTCTCCTTCAGTTAATTTTGAGACTGGACCCCGCTTGGCCTGTATTAGCTCCATCTTCAGGAGTTTCACTGAGGAAGCCTTGTGTCTATAAATGAGCACAATCTTCCTCTATGACCACGGTTAGTTCATGAGAACAGCCGAATATCTGGGGAATTTTGGTGCATAGCAGAAGACAGTGCACCTTGTTTTCAGTACCAGGCTAAGTGGTTTTGGAGGTGTGGATCATGAAGGATCATGATGTCTACATTCCATACAGCAATGTGTATCTGCATGTTTAGGGCTATTTATATTGACTTTGCAAATTTTTTTGCAACATAGGTCAAATCAGTTACAGCATTCCCCATGGCGCTCACTTGCTTCAGCTTGCTTGATACCAGACCCTATTTTATATGAGCCTTAAAGCATATGTTTGGCTTTGAACAGCATTTTATAGTACATTTATAGACGTCCTCTACAATACGGGAACAGATGATTAACTTTGCAAAAAGTATTACATCATGTACCATGTACTTGTTAGAGTCTGTATTGTTGCCCAAAGCTGCATCCACTATTCAGCAGGCGTGGGCTTCAAAACTTTAACCCCACGTCTGGCAATTTGCATTTAGGTATGTATAGCTCAGGCTCTGTACGATAAATCTGATAGAGATGAGCGAAGTTTTTTAAAAATTTGAACTTCGTGAAGAAATCTGATTTTTGACGAATTGCTTTGTCACTAATCGCTTTTCATTGCATGGAGTGGGCGCAATTATGGGGAACAGTGGTCGCGCTGCCCCTCGTCATTTCACCCCTCAGATGCCGCATTCAACACTGATCGCGGCATCTGAGACCCTTATTTATTTCTTTAGGGATTAATCCGGTGTTAGAAAAGCAAAATTATACTCACCTCATCCACTTGATTGTGGAGAGGGCGTATCCCATCTTGATTGAAGAAAACCTGCCAAAGGACCTGCGGCGAGCGTGAACACGTCACCACGTGATCATGCTGGCCGTGCGCTGTGATGTCTTCGGGGTGGTCCTTTTTTATTCTCCATTTTCAGCCACCATATTATGAAAAATTGATTAGGTACCATGAAGTGCGAGGAAGTACGGCTTCATGGGGAATTACATTTTTTGTGAGATTCGGATCAAAGTCCACTTCGGATACTTCGATTCACTCAACACTAAAATCTGTCTATACACATGAGACATCTATCTCTCCCGATCCTCCCATACAGATCGAGCATATGTAGCAGGGATCAGCGGCACTCCAGCTGCTGGGAAACTACAACTCCCAGCATGTCCACCTACTTGGCTGTTCTTGTAACTGCCATAGAAGTGAAAAGTAGGATTCTGGGAGTTGTATTTCAGAACAGCTGGAGTGCCGGAGGTTGCTGATCCCTGATATATAGTGAGTGGGAGAGTCTGGCAGCAGCTTTCCCTCCCACTAATGGGGATGGGGGTAATTGAAGCCAACACGCCCAATTCTAACCTCCCCACACAACCATTGTGGAAGAGTCCGCCACACACATTAGATGGCCACCCAATCCTCTGAAATCTGTGGTTTCGGACAACACACATATAATGTACACAGCCAGCTTAAAGGAAATGTGTCCCCAAAAATTGTATCTGCCATTTAAAACCAAAAAGTGACACATCTCCTTTTCTTCTAATTTGTTTTTATTTTCTGATTACAGATTTTTTTATTCTATTTTCTGAACATGATTATGGGGGCGGCCATATTGTCTCGGCTGTTCTTAACAGCATTTAGAAAGCTTTAAGAAAATTGCTTTATGGCACAATGGACAGGAGGTGACCTCATTGACTTCTATGGGAGAGTTTTCTAGGCACGCTCTGTGACCTGTGCAGAGGCCAAGAGGGAGGAGATAAGCTGTGATATCACCTACTGTGAACGGTGGATCCTGTTTTATCTATACACAGAGGTGATATCAGTACAGGTAGGATTAGAATGACAGATAAGCAGGTAACTGCAGTAAAGTGATCTGTACAGAGAAGTGGTGCCTATTATTTGGCTTAGTGGCAAAGTGTAAAAACGTCCGAATTTTATGTTTTTGGTCTAAATATAGATATTGACATGGAAAATTAAAAATATCAAGAATTCTGCACTTTGATTGACGTAAGGACAAGTCAGGGCCAGGTGTGATCACATGTATACTGCCTGGCCCTGTCAAAGTAGAAAGAGCACAGCAGTTACAGAGAGAGCAGACAGGGCCGACGCTTCCATAGAGGCAAGGGGGGGGGGGGCAATTCCCCCCAGGCCCCCGACTCCTTAGGGGCCCCCAGCGCCGGCCCGCAACTACTATCTATAATTCTATTCTGTGTGGGACGGACAGGAGTGTGTGGCGGTGCTGCACTGTCTGCAGACAGTGCTAATGAAAACCCTGCAGGAGTCCCGGGCGGTCCGGTCTGGAGACGGAGTAGTGTAATTAAACTGGACTGGAGGGGCCCCCTGCGCTGCGCTGCCTGTCTCTTTAAGAGATTCGAGACTGGAATGGCATGCACGGCACAGGCAGGCACGTCTCGCGTCTGGCTGACGTTTTTACAGGCTCCGCCCCCCAGAGCAGAGAACTTGGTCTTGAAGAAGGAGCAAGCGCCATTGGCAGCCAGCCAGCCACAGCCCAGTCTGACTCTGCCAGCGCCAGGGAAGGCCCGCCGCCCACAGAAGGCAGCCAGCCAAGTTCCACTGACTTCCAAATAGTGTACAGTCTACAGAACACAGTCACAGACCAGTTACTGTCTGGTAGGTTGGTTATATTGTTGTTAATTAAACTGGATTGGATCCATGATCCATCCATTCCCAGTTTCCCATTCACTTACTTAGTCCCAGGCACCATCTCACCTGTCTGGGCCGTCCCAGTGTACTACTAGCCCGCCCTGCGGCCCTGGTTCTGTTTGTGTTTGGAGTCAGTTGGACTAGAGAAATGTGCATTGGGGGGGGCAGTTACTGGTACTACCAGTAAGGCAGTAACTGCCCCCCCAATGCATATTTCTCCAGTCCAACTGTCCAAACAGAACCAGTGCAGGCTAGTACACTGGCACTGGGACGGGTGAGATGGTGCCTGTGATGGATCCAATCCAGTTTAATCAACCAACCTACCAGTAACTGGTTGGTTGATTAAACTGGATCGGGATCCATCCCAGTCTGGTAGGTTGGTTGATTAAACTGGATCGGATCCACCCCAGACACCATCTCACCTGTGCCAGTGTACTAGCCCGCCCTGGTTCTGTTTGGACAGTTGGACTGGAGAAATGTGCATTGGGGGGGGGGGGGGGGGGAGGAGAGATGTGCTGCTGCCAAGTGACGTTAAAGTCAGCAAGTGTCATGTGGGGGGGGGGGGGCCTTATTGTTTTCCGCCCCAGGGCCCCATTTCACCTAGAACCGGCCCTGAGAGCAGAGCCTCTAGGTGTAATGGCAACGCCCCCGTTGCTCCTAGAGGCTCATTTGCATATATTAAAACATGACTTTTCTCAACAATGCGGGCACATATGAACATGGGACCAACACAGATGCCTTCAGCTGCCAAGCGCACATGTAACAGGTCAGCCAGTGTCATAGGTACAAATCTGCCGACAGATGCCATTTTATACAAAAAGAAAAAACAAAACAAGACTTACAACTAAACATAGAACATAAAGTGCCGTCTATGTACTAAAGATAATTCAACAGTTTCCAGATAGGGAAAATAGGCAGGTGTTGAATTGGTTAAATATTCTAAAGGAGAGTAACAGCAGACCCTATAATTGATTGATTGAAGTGAGATCCATCTAGACAAGCCCTAGCACGTCATTGAGTCTTAATTATAGCAGGAAATACCTTATCTGAACCTGTGTATAGATATGAGTAAGCCAAACTGAGGACATCTTGTCCTTTCCCATACCTTTATCTTTTAAAAAGGGAAATAGTTTTGTGGTTACAACATTTATGGCCCGGTCTATAGAAAATGTATAGATTAAATGACCTTTAGGAAGAATTGTGGATTTTAATAGAGAAATACAGATCCTTTTTATGAGAAGGGCCCCCAAATGCACATTAATTACATGTTTTCAGATAGCTGGAATCCCGAGATAATATGGCAAGTGTTTCTTTCCTTTACAGTATCACAACAGGGAATTGAAACATTACTTGATGCCTATTGCAATGAATGCGCTGTCCATGAAATACATAGACATGATGGGTCCTCCAGAGATGGAGACTCTCTTTGTGGGTTCTCTCTGCACCTCTTAATTGATGGGATCTGAAATGAGGGATCTCCTTCAAAATGCATAACGGTGCACTTTGAAATGGGTTTTCTAAGGCCACTTCCACACGCTTCCGTTAAAATGTTTCCATTTTGTCCCCATGCATTGTCAATGGGGACAAAACGTAACTGAACAGAACGGAAGGCTCCAAAATGCATTCCGTTCTGTTCTCATACCAGAGAGCAAACCACAGCATGCTGCGGTTTGCTTTCCGTCCTGGGATGCGGAGCAAGATGGAGCCGTCATGACCCACAATGGGGACGGATCCGTTTTCTCTGACATAATAGAAAACGGACTCATCCTCCATTGACTTTCAATGGTGTTCATGACGGATGCGTCTTGGCTATGTTAAAGATAATACAACCGGATCCGTTCATAATGGATGCAGATGGTTGTATTATGAGTAACGGAAGCTGGATCCAGCAAAAACGCTAGTGTGAAAGTTGCCTAAGACTGACAACCCCTTTAACTGTAAATCCGGTATCTTTCTTGTGGCTATGTCATATACAGTATTCTAGGACTTTTCAGTCTTTTTCTACTGACCAGCCAAATCGAAGTAAACACCAACACCAGCGTTCTCCAGATCTGGCATTGGCAGATATTACCGCAATGCCCTCTGGTCCCATTGACTATAAGGAGGTCCAGCGGGGATCCAGCCGCTACCCTGTAAATGTGCCTGGATTCGACCAGACAAAAACCACTGCAAGCAATGGTTTTTGTCTGCCTGATTCCCAGTATTCTATGCTGGAAAAGCCTGCTGGAGAGGACAGCCGCACATGTGAAAGAAGCTAAAATTGTTAAAAAAGGAGTACATTATGTTGTAAACCAGAGAATAGTGCAACCTTAGCAAGGCTTTTGCAGCCTATGAACATGTCAGCCATAAATGCCTCCCTAGATGCACCTTCTCACAGCTTTGACATTCACTGATTTATCCATCATCCATTACCTTTGCTGTTCCCGACAGCTGAAGTGTAGACAGTTTTGAAGTGGCAGTGCTGCTGAATTGTGCTTGAGTATAAATGATTCCCTCTGGATCTTGTAAATGAATATCTGGTATAGCTGTCTGCCAGGTGACCATAAATGAGGTGTCGTTCCCCACTGTTCTGTCAATGAAGATGGTACCATTCAAACATGCTCTCGGTTTCAGGTCTAGATCCGTGCTCTCCAGCTAGTACAATAAGGAGAAAATATTGGAAAAGTAAAAATAATATCAGTGGATTTGGAGAGAGAGATCTGAGAAAATACCCAGAATACAGTTATTTAATATAACTTGATTCACATGTCTAATGGTCTAAACTTTAATCAATTTATAATAAATAACTGTATTGACCAAAAACATTGGGTAACCACTGTTCTAAGGCTTTAGAGGCACATACAATAAATGACAGCAAAACCAGACAGAAACCTCTTTAAGGGGTTAAAGTGGTTGTCCTAGATATTCTTTTTGTAATTGCATGTAGTTAAAATGTAGTATAGCCACTGAGTTATTCAATAAAATATATCTGAATAGCGCCATCTGCTGTTTTTATTTTATTTATTTATTTCTCTGTTTAGGTGGCCTACATGCTCAGTTTCACCCTTCAACTGCCACCAGCCATATCTTCTGTTAGAAGCTTTAGCAATTACAGGGTAAGAGCTACAGCAGAGCCACAGCAGTAAGGGCAGGCACTCTGATAGGAAGGCAGCTTCAGCATGAAGGATTGTCTATTTTAGTAACTACTTGCATTCCACATGTATTACCAATTCTGGAGCATCTATTCTTATGACTGTGTTGTGCCATTCCTGTATTATTCCTGCTAAAAATTTACAAATAAATTGCCAGCAGAGTTTTACCAGTAACCAGTGGGTCTCACTGTCCTATCAGTGCTGCTAGTGTCAGACTGTTCTGGTAGCACCCATCGATACCTTTACTGCAAGCTTCTGGTAATTCATTCATAAACTTCTAGTAGAAATAACAGAGGAATGGCACAATATAGAGCAGTCTGCCATCTTTCAAAAATGTGATCTGCCAGTTTGCATTTATGCAAATGTTTGGCATGATCAAGTAGGCCATTCAGCTGCAATTTACAAGCTTATGTTGTTTTACCTTTTTATAATCCATCCCTGATATTTCTGTTAAGACTTCATTCACATTTGCTATACAGCCTTCTGGCCTTCTAAGTATTGGCCAGAGAAAAACAGTTGAGTGCCGCATTTTTTTTTTCTGTCCGAATCCCGGCATATTTGCTAGGTAGCGTCCGAATCTCCACCAGACCCCACTATAGTTAATGGGGCCAGCGGACATTCCGGTAACATCCTGCAATGACGGATCTCTGGCGGAACAGCCTGCTGGAATGCTGTACCGTAAATGTGAAACTAGCCTTATTCTGGCATGTTGATTGAATTATCTAGCATGTCGTCTGTCTCATCCACCAATTGATCAGCTGCATTCTGACCATGGCGTTTATTATGAAACAAATAGCAAAGTACAGTTGATCGTGCTGCGGGATAAAACTAGCCAGTACTGCATCTGGCTGATAGACACAAATACGTAATAAAACAGAATGCTATCCTCACTATCTACCAAAACTATCACTGCAAAACCACTCAAAACCGGGTGCTGCCACCTATATGTAGATTCTGCACTGGAGTAAATGTATATGTCAAGTATAACCTACCCGAGCCACTTGGGAACTTGTCACTAGATGGCTCCATTGGTGGTATGTTCCTAATCTGCGCCCAGAGAGCTGAAATCCTGGTAAGCAGTTCCCATAGGAAACATTTTTAAATAGCATATAGAACATTTGCACCCATTTCTAGAATTAGCATACAGATTTAAGTCTAGTAATTGGGGTGAATCCCCACTACCATGAAATCTCAAAGTCTATCCTATGGCTGGATTAATGACAGTAGATTAACATAAGCCGACAACACCAATTTTGGTGGCACCAGCCATGTAATGTGTCTGGGAGCCTCCTGTCTACCCCCATAGCAAACAGCAAGGGAAAGAAGTATTGGGCACCTTGGATTACCCAATCCTTTTGTTTTCAGGGAAGAGAAGTGGCCACAAGAGAAGTCTGGCCGGTGGTTCTCAGCTCTCCCCATTGTGTATGGGAGTAAACTGCTTCAAGATCGGTTTCTTGTTGCCTCCCTACAAGGGGTGGATTATCCTAGAACCCACCATTATCATGCTTTCAGATACATCACGGACTACAGTAATCCCTCTGTCTCTATACTGCATCAGAGTAAAGGATGGGACTGGAGGACTGAAGTCTGGTCTTGGAGGACTGGAACTTATATCTGTTGAGTCCTTGATAACATCCCATGTACTGCGGAAATTGCACATTCTGTTTTGTAGATTTGGAGCCTCGGTGTTGTGGGTATTGGAGTCACAGAAATCAGTGACCTGAAAAATGAATTGATAATTAGGAAACATATTCTTGTATGGACTTTAATATCAAAACTAATACATTAATACAATGTACAGTATAGCAGAAAGTATGACTTGTACTAATGCAAGTACTAAAAACTTTAGTAGGAATTCAGTTCTACAGACATTGTCAACATTGTCAATATTCTCAGACGCATCGTATGGTGTTTATCACTTACTGGTCTACTGGGAAACGTCCATAATTTCCTGAAGCCTTGAATCACTAATATGAGTCAAGCCTATTTTGTGATTTAAAATAGAGACAAGCAGATTTTTTGAGATTCGTTTTCTGTTGAATTTACTGAATTTTTATTTTAAAAAAATCAATTCAGACCTAAATCAATTGTACCCACATGAAATGTGCTCCACTCAGATATCTAGGTATGCTTGTGCTTTTGGAAGGAGAGCTATATTGCTATATAAGAACCTGTACAGTGGTACACAGTTGCTTTTGGTCTGGAGTTACTCTGTGTTCTGCTGTATGGTGTTGCCATATGGTACCTCTATACAGCACTGTATTCACCTCCTAGAAGCAATACCTTCAAATGTAATTACATGAGGAAAAACTTCTATATGAAATTGGAAGAACGTGGAAGTACAGTATTGCCCTGGGGTTTCTGTGAGTGCTGTATCACACACCTGTATACTCAAACTCAGATGATTTGGGTGGGTCTCCAGTTGCCAATCAACCATGACCATTCATGGTGCTAGGTAGAGATGAGCGAATGAATTCTAAAGAAGTTAAATTCGGCCTAAACCCCAAGCAGTGTGTTTACAAACCAGCAGGCATTTGGGACCAAGAAGCAATAATTTTTATTTTAGTTTTTCTTTAATTAAAAAAAATCCTACAATGCAGTGTGATTTTGAACAGGCTGTTTGTTGCTACCAGCAGCCATGCTTTTACTCATAGCCTTATACGTCACTGTCACTTTAAAATTACTCATGATATCCTGACATTATAGGCTATATGCAACTTCAGGGGCATTTTTTATGATGACATCTAAAGATATTTTTTTAAGTTGGTCTTTATTACAAATATTGAGCGATTCTGTCACAAAGGGTTTACTGTTTGTCTAGCTATGTAAATTGTACTTTTTACTTTCACTTTGTGCCGATCATCTAATAAACCTTATTTCTAAATTATTTAAAGATCTTAAACATGTATTTAAGACACATTCTTATAAGTTAGATAAGAATTAAGCTATAATGAGTGTTTTTAAGATCAGGATAAGGAGCCGTCATCTGAGCTGCCTGACGTAACAGAGTGAAAATTCAGATCCTGCTACTAAAAAAACTCAGGGCTGTACAGAGAAAGGGGCTCAACATTTTTAATAAAGTCAAAGACAAACTGAAAAACATAATTTTTAGCTGAAAATGAGTTACATATAGACATAGGAGACCTCAGAATGTAATATACAACTTGTCAGGGCAATTGAAGAACTTTCAATTTGGATTGCATTCATTCAGACACAGATTAAATTGCCTTACCGATCTGGATGAATTGAATCCAGATGGAATTTCAAGAAATTCACTCATCACTAGTGCATTGTAAATTTGGGCCCAAATACTGTTGATTGGCAAGACCTCTGTGGCTGCTCCAGTTGCCACAGTGAAGACACAGGGATGTTCATGTGTCATGTTGCTCACATGGGCTAGGGTAGAGATGAGCGAATCGAAGTTGACGAAGTGGAATTCAATCCGAATTTGAGGAAAAATTCGATTTGCACCGAATCCGAATTTCCTCACGCTTTGTGGCAACGAATCAACTTTTTTCCTAAAATGGCTGCTGTACGTGTTAGGACATGGAGCAAAGAACTCTGGGAACGAGGGATCACCCACAATGCCATACATGCAGCAGATCAGCAGCCAGCCAGCCCTGTGATGTTACAGCCCTATAAATAACCTCAGCCATTTTGTATTCTGCCATTTTCCAGTGTGCTTAGTGCAGGGAGAGACATCAGCAGACGCTAGGGACAGTGCTAGGAAAGACTTTGTTGTGCTGAAAAAACGATTTACATGTTCAGGGAAAAATTAGTCAAGGTGTAGGAAAAGGATAGGGAGGCATAATCTACACCAGGCATCCTCAAACTGCGGCCCTCCAGCTGTTGTAAAACTACAACTCCCACAATGCCCTGCTGTAGGCTGATACCTGTAGGCTGTTCGGGCATGCTGGGAGTTGAAGTTTTGCAACAGCTGGAGGGCCGCAGTTTGAGGATGCCTGATCTACACTATAAAAGGATAACAGGGTCTAATAGAAGAGTGTACAGCCTGGGTAATAGTAGCTATTAAATTTCACCTTGCTGCACTAATTGGGGATCCAAATTGCAGTTAGACTGCTGTTTTTAGGTTGTTTGCACTATATGATAAGTCACTAATTCCAGCAAACCTTGCATGTGATTGGGGTGCAAGATCTGTGTGATACAGCCGTTTATGGGGTGTATTAATAGGATAGATACGTACATCCTATTAACCGTCCTGCATTGACTTTACATTGTTTTACTTTTTTTGGAAGGGTGTATTAAGAGAAAAAAGAAAATAAAAAATATATGTCATAAGTGCTGTTAGGCGGTGAAGTTACATTGTACTACAGCCATTTACGGGGTGTATTAATAGGAAAGATACTTATGTCTCATTAGCCATTCTGCAGTGAATTGTGATTGTTAGATTTCTTATTTGGGGGTGTAGAAATAGGAAAAAGAATACATCTTAATTGCCATTCTGCGGTAAATTGTGATTGTTATATTTCTTTTTTTAGTGTGTAGAAATAGGGAAAAAAAGGAAAAAATATATGTCATAATTGGCATTCAGCAGTGAAGTTACATTGTACTACAGCCATTTGCGTGGTGTAGAAAAAGGAAACATATGTACGTCCCATTAGCTGTTCTGAGGTGAATTGAGATTGTTATTCTTATTTTGGGGTGTAGAAATAGGAAACATAATATGTCTTAATTGACCTGAATTGTGATTAATCAGGAAAAAAAAAATCTTAATTTTCGTTCAGCGGTAAAGTAACATTGTACTACAGCCTTTTTGGGTATTATTTTAATTTAATTATTTTATTATACAGTATGTCAGACAGACTGTTCAAAGGGAACAGGAGTGGACAAAATGTTTCTGTCGCAAGCAGCAGAAGAAGGGGGGGGTGGCAACAGGAGTCGCAGTGAGAAGAGGCCTGAGCTCCTGGTGTCATCTAGTGGTCGTGTCTTGACCAGCAACTTCATCGCAAGTGATATCAGACATCCCCAGCCAAGAGTCGGTGGGTTCCTCTGACACAACGCTTAGTTGGCATGGCCCGAAGCAGGCCCTGTGCCCCCACCTGTCCTGAACCTTCCTCTGTCATTTTCAGTTCCTCAGTGCGAAAAGTATTATATGCCGTAGGCTCTGCTCCACTTTTCAGTGAGGAAAAGCTACTAGAGGACAGTCAACAACTACTGCCCAGCCAAGATCTGGAAGAGACATCTGCCGCTTCCTCTGGTAGCCAGCAAAGTACTGAGTAAAGGCGGATGCTCAACAGACAGGATCCGTTTTTTGGCGGTTATTGTTCTGATGGATCAGAGGAAGGGCAAAATAATCAGTGACGTCAACACAAACTTACTGCTGACACCCTCTCCATTCTGTCAGGGGGGCTCTATTTGTATAAGCATTTAATAGAAAAGGTTCTGTAGGCATCTATGTGGAATCAGCTGACGACGGTGTAAAAGGAGTGCTCTTCTTCTTGGCGCTAACATCGACCTGTAAGGCTGAGTTCATACTTGAGTTATTTGGTCAGGTTTGGCCCTGTGACTGCCCAAATAAGTGAAGTATGCAGTTATTCTAAGAGTGACACCTGTCATCTGCATTTCATACTGACTCTCAGTATTGTTTCATTACCAAAGCAGACTCCCTATTCGTGTTACTGCAAGGCACAGTGTTCTACGCCACTATACAATCTTTCTGCAGCCAGGAAATAGATGTTTTTTAACGTGATTTGTCACAAATAAATTCAGATCGAAACAGATCTTTTGCGAAAATATTCGGTGTACCTACCGAATCAGATTTTTGAGAAATTCACTCATCTCTAAGTTAGGGTGCACCCTAAAATAGATCAGAGTTTCCCTCCAAAGTCAAGCCTTGGTGCAGCAACCCCTTGAGGTGCCAGCTTAAAGGATAGGAGTGGTAGTTGACCTGATGAAGTGCTGTGTCACAGTGAACTCCCTCGGGCCATTGCTCCCTGAGGATCATTGCAGTGGAAATGTAGTACTGAAGTATATACAGCAGCAGCAAGCTTCAAGTGCAGTTCCTCTCTAGCGCCAGTAAGGATATGGAGGCAGATTGGTTGGTGGCAATTCCACTCTTAAGTGATACTGGCCTAGTGGTTGTTTTGTGATGGATGGCTAGGCTGTAATCCCACACCTAGCAGCAATGTCTTCAATGCTGATGGTAGCAGTTCACACTGCTGTCTGTAATCTCAAGGCTTAACTTGAGGACAATTGGAGTAGTTCTCACTTAAGAATCCTGTATCAGGAGCAGGAGCTTGTCAGTCAGCTTCTTCTTCTCTCTGTAGCTACACAGGAACTCCCCCTTTTGGCAGGGGGCAAGACCAGCTGACTTCTACCAGAGGGGAGGGACAGAGTGATTAGCCATGTTACTTGCCAACCTTTGCCAACCGATTTTTTTGTGTTGGAACTATGACCAGAAACAAACAGTAAAATACATAATACACAACGATATACAATTTGTAGTACCCCACTACTACCAAGAAGAGTGGTAATCCCTGTTCCTTGCCAACCTTTACCAACCATTATTTGCTGGGACTATGCCAGAAGCAAACAATAAAATACAAAATGCACAACAATATACAATTTGTGCTACCCCCCAGGTCTGGGGTACTATATTGGTATATTTGCTGAATAACTGTGTATTTGAGTGTTGTGACTGGTGTTGTGATGGGACCACAGTAGTCAGCTCAAAAGAGTGCTACCTGAGGGACTGAGCATTGCTGGTTGGAAGACTAATAGTACCCTATAGCACATGAGCTAATTATCATGGAGTATGGAGGCCATGGATGCCAGTGCTGCCATCTTGTTTGCAGTAAACCATTTACTGCTTCTGACAGAAGCTTGTTCTTTCAAAAGATGTAGCTATTTCCTGAAAAGACTGAATTTATTGCTCAGTGATCCCAGCAGTGCAATATCCTAATATCTGTCACTGACTTCTTAGGAGTTGTTTTTTTTTTGTAATGTGACACTGCCCTTTAAAATTCAATAAAAGTGTACTTTGCCCGGTGCTGCCAATACCATAGATCAGAGAGTATTCCACTTAGTCTTTTATTGCAATGTGTCAAAATGTCGTAGCTGGACCAATCCCTTTTTCAGGTTATTACACAATAACCATAATAATAATAATAATTGCCGTTGCAAAAACTGGCTCAGGCTGGATGATAGTGATCTGGTGCAGGGACAGACACTTTTGTCTAACTCTATACCAACTATTGGTTGGCTTATTTTAAGACAGAATATATGCTAGAATTGTGAAGCAATTTTGCAACAGAAGGTCACATCCTAGGTCATGTCCCCATTCCCATGAGGCCACACGCTTTTCCTGTAAGCCATGACTTTTTTTGGGCTAAGTGCAGAAACTTTCTCTAAACCTGGATGTGCCACTAGGCACACTCACATTAGTAAATGTGGGCCACTATCTCCTGGAAAAGTGAATTTATTGGTTTAATACTCACTGTGGAGAGTGCCGGCGTATACATTATAGATTCCTGGGAAAATTGGGATGTGCTTGTATATGGCAGAAATACACAGCCTTCTTCATAAAGACCAATTGCTGAATCAAATAAACAAGCCTTTGTCGGACAGCTTTCTCCATAACATTCACTTGTTTTCATTACATTAATACCCAAAATATCCAGGGAGCACCTATAAAAAATGTAAGATAACAAAATCGACGTTTATAACCAGCTAACACGTGTATCTGGTCTGGATTATGTTTTCAGGGGAATGTCCACAAAATGTTACGTTTTACATCCACTACAAAGGTACGGCCAAATGGTCAGGTTTCTGCATGCAGTTTCAAAAGCCAAAATCAGGAGTGGATCATAAATGGAAAGGAAGTAAAAACATGCGCTACTGTTCATGTCCGTACCGCCACTCAGTATCAGTAGGCGGGTGTAGAACAGTTAGGTTTAGGTCACATTCATATCCTAACCCTTTAATATCTACCAGTCCCTTGGAATTTTGCCAATGAAATACGTTGGTACATTCTGACTGATTACCTGGGAACCCCCTGCTGCGTACCCAGCTTCTTCCTTCCATTTAAGGTGCAGCAGGGAGCCCTAGCTAGATTTACTGGATGTCTTAGAGGGGTTGCGTACTACAGAACATAGACGCCAGGCATATGTTAAGGCGCTTTAAGGTAAATATTTACAATTAGTCATGTAGACTAGTATTTGCATTATTTTAACATATATCTAAAAACAGTGTTCCTAAAACTTAATTTTTAATATCAGATATTTAGAAAGTCTCTATCGCACCATTAAATAAAGAAAATTAAAACTATCTGTTGTGTCGCTTCTTTTTTGCTATCAGGATTGAATAGACAGCACTGTTAGTAGCACAGTGCTATTACATCAGTAGTGGACTTAGAAGGCTCAGAGGGGTGGCCCTTATCAGGGCGAGTATTCTGCTACCTGAGCGTAAGGCCTAGTTCACACGACCATATGGCTTTTTCAGTGTTTTGCGATCCGTTTTTCACGGATCAGTTTTTCCGTTTTTTGTTTCCGTTGTGTTCCTTTTTTCCGTATGCCATGTACAGTATACAGTAATTACATAGAGAAAATTGGGCTGGGCATAACATTTTCAATAGATGGCTCAGAAAAAAACAGAACGGATAGGGAAGACATACGGATGCATTTCCGTATGTGTTCCATTTTTTTTGCGGACCCATTGACTTGAATGAAGCCACGGAACGTGATTTGCGGGCAATAATAGGACATGTTCTATCTTTCAACGGAATGGAAAAACGGAAATACGGAAATGGAATGCATACGGAGTACATTCCGTTTTTTTTTTGCGGAACTATTGAAATGAATGTTTCCGTATATGGACCGTATATGGAACACCAAAAAACAGCCCGTACACTCGCAAAAAAAACCGTTTGTGTGAACTAGGCCTAAAGCGTAACTTAGTCCAAGTAGGGGCATTTTAGGGCAAGATACCCGGCTCGGCAGTTGGGTTCCCCCTGTTACCAATGCTCTATTAAGAGGTAAGACCGTTCCTTTTCTAATTTGTGCACTGGTTTAAAATGCACCACTTGTTGCGTCTTGTTTCTGTTATTTATCTTTTGGGCAATTTTTTTCTTTAATTTAATGATTAAAAGTATTACTGATAATCTACTGACTAATTGCTTCTGAATATAGGTTGAATATAGGTTACCCAAATTGTGAATCCTACTAACCAAAATTGACTGTGGTTGTTTTACTGTCTGTCCCCAAGAAAGTAAAAAGAACAGATAAGACTTCTCCTCTTTTTTAATTCATTCCTGGTTTTGGCTCCAAAGCTGCATGCAGAAACCTGACCATGTGGCCGTACCCTAACATACCAAAACCAACAGCAAAAATTCTAAAATTGCTATTAGATCGAGCCTTGCATGCTTTTGACATCCTTCTCTTTTGGTAGCTTAATTCCTTCCTGACTGAGAGATTTCCATTTTTGTGTATTTTTTATGTTTTTGTTTTTTTATTCCCTGCCTTCCCAGGGACATACGGTAACTTTTTTATTTTTCTATTCGCATAAACATATGAGGGCTTGTTTTTTTGCAAGACAAGTTGAACTTTCTAATGGCACCATTTAATATTGCATACAATGTATTGCGAAGCTGAGAAAAAATACCAAATGGGGTGTGGAAAAAAAATGCAATTCCACCATGTTTTATCGGTTTCATTTTTACAGTGTTCCAAATGCAGTAAAACTGACCTTCATACTCTGGGTCATCGATGCCACATTTTTATAGTTTTTCTTGTGTTTTAATACTTAAAATAAAAACTTTCAAAAAAAGGATTTTTTTTTATATGCATTGTTATATTCTGACCCCCATAACTTTTTCATATTTACATCTGTGGAGTTGGGATGGGACTTATTTTTTGTGAGGCAAACTGTAGTTAGTATTCAGTGTGCGGTGTGTATGTATGTGTGTGTGACTTCTTGATCGCTATTTATTCAATTTTTTGGGAGCTAAAGTGATAAAAAAAACTGCAAAATCATCCATTTTGATTTTTTTTCCCGTTACAGGGTTCACCACATGGAATAAATATTTTTGGTGTGTGACGATGACTATAATCTTTATTTTTTTATTTATTTTTGTTTTAAAATGGGGAAAGAAGGATTAGAATTTTTTTTTATAGTAACCCCTGTTAGACTACATTCACACGACTGTATGAATGAGTCTGCATCCGTTGATTTGCTGTCCACATCTGTAGTTCCGTTCTGCGGGCCCACAAAATTTTTTTAACATGTCCTAGGCATTTTCTATGATGGTGGTGGTATGTGTGGTCCACAAATTGCGGACCACACATGGGCCAATATCTGCAAACACCACGGTTGTGTGAATGTAGCCTTATCTTGCAAAGCTTCCTAAGTCCTTTTCCATGCCAGTGTTACCCAGTGTTTTACCACTTAGTATATTAGGGGGACTTCTATTTTCCCTTTTCATGTGCATAGCCTTACATTTCTCAGTGTTAAACCTCATCTGCCACTTCTTGGGTAAGCCTCAAATCTATCCAGATCCATCTGTAGCAGTATACTGTCCCCTTCCATGTTAATTACTTTACACAGTTTAGTGTCATCTGCGAAAATTAATATTTTACTATTTATTTTACTTTACTTTTTACTTTTATATTTCTAAACAGTTTTTTCCCCTTTTTTTAAGTCCCAAGGGAGATTGCTTATGTGATCATCTGATTCCTTCTCCTATAGACTGCAATGAATTCGCTATGTTCCTATGGAGCCCCGCCACAGCATCAGATCCTTCAGAGGGTTTGAGGACCAAAGGAGAGGAGCACGAGCTGCTATAGCAACTGGTGTGGAGGAGCCGTTCAGACCATGGAAGAGCAGTGCTGCCATGAAAAGACCTCTCAGGTGTCATCGTTGCAATTGACTATGGCTTCTGAGGGGTTAAAATTACATGAATTGTAGCTATGGTGCGACATCAGCTCCTGTCCCGACTTCTGTCATACATATGCAACGGTGGTGTGGGAGAGGTTAATGGGGTTTACAGGATTAGAAAACCATGACTACTCTCTTCCAAAAATAATGCAACATCTGTCTACAGAATTGCAGCTAGGCTCCATTAATGTGACTGTTACTGTGCTGCAATACCACATACAACCTGAGGATAGGTATGGTGCAACTATATTTGCATCTGTTCTCTCCTTTTCCATGCTGTGTGTACTGCACACTTCGTCAGTAAGGACCTGCACAAGGAATTTATAACCGCAGATTCAATTGATACAATTACAAAGTATTAAAAGAAGTGATTTAAAGATCAGAAGGCACTGAGGCAAAAGAGTCTTCATAAGGTGAAATTCTTCAATCATAGCACCGCCCCTAATATTTTGAGTACTGGTCTACCATTTGCACATCATCGGATGCATACCTTGTTGCTTCCACTTTGCTGCTTCCGGAAACATAATAAGGTTCATCTTCATTGTACTCATCATATACCCCCCATCGAAGATGTGCCCACTCATGGACAAACACTCTTCCTAGAAATCAAAAGAAATGTACAAGACATAAATATCTTTATTTACACAAATTAAAATTTCCTAAAATATATGTAATCTCTAGAGGTAAAAAAAACCTTACATTTATATCAAGTCTATCTATGTTTAGATCATTTCTATGAAATCCACAAAAAAAAGGTTGCATTTTTCACTATATAATGAATGCATTCCATTTCCTGAACCTGAGATGCCTCTTATTCGTAAGTGAATGGAGAGCAGGTGTGAGGAATTTTGATTTCCTGAAGCTGCTCTCCCTTAATATGGTATTACTGGTGTTCTGAGCGTATAAAAATATAGAAAACTACCTATATATGTTTGAGTGCTCACCAGATGATGTCACCATAGATCAGAAGTAGTTATTTATCTGTCACGGGGAGCCGGCGTCGCGCTCTTCATTCGCAACACCGTTGGCATCCCGCACATACAGCGGAGCGAGGACGCCGTCGACGTCCTCGTCTCCATGGGGACCAGGGGGCTGGGAGGACCCGGCCGCGCACGCCTCCTCAGCTTGGCCGGCATCCTCCGTCCCCTACACAATGAGCAGCTTGGGATCTGAGCGCCGATGTTAATGAATCGGCGCTCAGCTGTGTTATGCGCAATCAGAATCACATGACGCTGACCACGTCACGTGACTCACCTGTAGGGGTTATTTAAACAGGCAGCCTGCTGGCCACAGGTTGCCTATGATTGGTCTTGCCACCCTCACCAGTATTGTGTATATCGGGTACTCTGTGTGTGTTTTGACCTTGGCTCTGTGTTTGACCTCGACCTTGTGACCTCCTTGGATTTGACGTGACCTCTTGGCTTCTGACTTTGGATTGTATAGACCTGGTTGTTGTGTTTTTCCCTGTGTTCCTGCATGACCTCCTGGCTTTGTCTTTTGCTTCCCTGACTCTGTTAACTTTTTTTTACTATATCTCCTTTAGGCCCCTGCACGCATATAATTTAGGGACCGCCGCCAAGTTGTACGCCATCAGCTAGGATGAATTGTGCAAGTAGGTAGGAATAGAGGTGCGGGTGGAATTCAGGGCTGCACTCTTCCCTCCCTACTGCGACATTATCATTGTGAGGCATGACCTTGGCTCACATCGCATTGCACCTTTGTTTTGATGCTTTCAGGGCTTGCTGTGGGCAAAATTATTACTAGAGATGAGCGAAGTATTAGAAAATTTGATTTGGCTGTTTTACCGAATAAAAATAAAAAATTTGCTTTGTAATGAACTAGTTCGTCACGAAGCGCATTTCTTTGGAAGTAGTGGGAGCAATAACAGGGAGCGGTGTAATTACCCCTCAGATCCCACGATCCTATATAAAAACTCAGTGTAAAATTAATAGAACAATAAATTAAATCTTAATTACCTCCTCCATTTGCTCGCGACGGGCCAGCCACTGCCATCTTGATTGAAAATCTGGTGCAAAATCTCGCGTGATTACGCCACCGTGCAAGGGATTTCATGCAAGATTTTCAATTAGGATGGCGGTGGCCGGCCCGAGAGCAAATGAAGGAGGTAAGCATTAGTATTTTAGTTTTTTTACACTATTTCAGGTATAATCGATTCACTACCACGAAGCAATCTAATTTATCCTGAAATTTGGATCGAATTCCACTTCGTCGGGTTCATTTTGCTCAACACTAATTATCACGTAAAGAACTACAGTTACTATGATTCCTTTTACCTGTTACAGATATTGCCTCTATTTATATTTGCCTGCACGTGGAACTGGCCTACAGAAGAATTTAAGCTACAAACAATACATTAGTAACTCATATATCTTACTGCATGCAAACTATTTGCTCCCAGCTTAGAAACCCCTTTAAAGTACTATATGGAGAGATGTTGAAATCGGGGATGAACGGAGTAGGGACCTGATAATTTCCTACTCCACAATAGAGGTTCAAGAAACATAAACTTTTGCTTAAATGTTCAACAAGGTTAAGGTCTAACACACACAGTGGTGCTTAATACCCTTCAGAATTTTCTATTTTTCTGCATAAGTTTAACCTAAAATTAAATCAGATTTTCATACCAGATCTAAATATATATATATAAAGATAACCAAAGGAATCAAAAATATTAGCCCCTTAGTGACCACACTCATTTTTTTTAAATTGCATTCCAACTCTTTTTTTTTCCATCAATGTACTTGTATGATGTCTTTTTTTTTTTTTTGTAGGACAAGTTATAGTTTTTAATGCACCATTTTAAGTACATGTAATGATTGATTAAAGCAAGCTGTTTAGCTAAAACCCCCTTTGTTTACATCAGTAAAAATATGTTTTAGTGGTCACTAAGGGATTAAACTCGGTCATTTATTTTAAACGATGCAGTATCAAATGTCTGTGAATGGCATAAGAGTATGAACCCTTGATTTCAATATCTGTTGTGACCGATGTGTGCAACAGTAATTGCAGCTAAATTGTTGATTACTCCTGCACATTGGCTTGGAGGAAATTTAGCCCATTCCTCCATACAAAACAGCTTCAGCTCTGGTATGTTGGTGGGTTTCCTCCCATGAACTGCTCATTTCAGGTCCTTCCACAACATTTTGGCCATTCTAAAATTTTTACTTTATTCTTCTTTAACCCTCCTTAAGTAAAACAACTTGTTGTTTAGCTGCATAACCCATTTTTTCCTCAATACATAAATGACAGTCTAAAATTTGTGACTCATTTGTTTGATTTGGTTATCTTTATCTACTTTTAGGAAAATCTGATGCAATAAAAACATAATAAAAAAAGAGCTCCATGGTGTTGTTCATGTTGTTGCAGGATTCAAGCTATTAAGAAATTCACCTCTTGGTCCATACACTGAGAGTAGGTTGTCATCCTGTAGGAAGTTTGGAGTCAGATGGATATATCTTCCTGGCTCTCCACAACGTCCATACTGCAAAGTATATGGATCATCTCCATATTTCAGGTATGGGTGTGAAATAATTATATCTGCCTGAAATGTATAGCATTGGTATACTGTAAGTATGCATGATGTATAAGTATATTTGTTTTCAGTAGTTTCATCTTCTAGCATTAGACATGAACAAAGAAAAAAACTTCATCTACACCAAATCAGGCTCAGTACAGAAATAAGTACAAAGAAAGCTTATTAAGGTTCTCAATGTTAGCTCAGGATAGCTCATCAATATAAAAAAAAATGGACTACCCCTTTAATTATAGCAAGAGGTAACAGCAGCTACTTCGTATTTAACATACAAAACCAGCAGATCACACCACTAAAGGCAGAGTTATATTTAAGGGCCCCTTTACACTGCCCCATGGAGCAGGCGACTGTTGGGATGGAAGTGTTCTTTTTCCAACAATCGCCTGCTCGTCGATGAGGAGAAAGCTGCATTTACCTGCAGCGATCACTAATGCCATTGCTCGTCCTCATACAGCTGCATTGTTTCTGGGCAGCAGAGTGCCCTAAATAATAATTTAGATGACTGCACCAACGACTGTATTATCCGATGAATGAATTTTTTCGCTCGTTCATCACCTTTAAAAGGCCTGATTCCCTTACGTCCTAACCAGTGGCACAGATGGGGTATTCTGCCCCTGTGGACTGGTTAGGACAGGTGGAAGTTTAATGAAACATAAAAATAAAAAACACTGGCATGCACACGCCCTCCCTGCCCCCTATAAAGAGGGGCGTAGCCCTCATGCTGTTGTGTTTTTTTCTGTCCTGCGGACAGGACGGGACGGGTGGTGCACTCGTCCATCCTTGTGGTGGAGAGAGTGCGATTCCCTTTTTTCTTTATAGGTTCCTAGGACCTGTGCCGCTCCCCCTATGCGGCCGAAGGATACCCTCCGGCCTTAGCTGGTCTCCTTATGCCCTGTCTAGGTTGTACCTCTGTTCGGGGTGGAGTGGCTGGAGCGGCGGTAGCGGTGCCCGCATGTTCGGCTGGGCGCCGCCATCTTGCGAAAGTGACGTCGGGTTACGTCACTTCCGGGTTTTCGCTCCGGCCGACGGATGGTTGGCTGGAGCGGTGAAGCGGCGTCCCGCATGTTGCTGGGCGCCGCCATCTTGCGGGAGTGACGTTAAGTAACGTCACTTCCGGTTTTTCGCTCCGGCCGTTTGTTAGCGCGGCCGGAGGTGTATTTTAGTGAAATTAGGCCAAGGGGCCTTTAATATGTGCAGGGTCCCTTTCTGGGCCCTAATACAGAGATCTTTTTCCTTGTTTTTCAAGGAGTTAAAATCGGAGGTTTACGGGGGGCGGGACTTTCGTTTTGGCGCCAAGAAGCCCTATTTAAACCTGG
The DNA here is from genome assembly GCF_014858855.1 of Bufo gargarizans. NCBI lineage: Eukaryota > Metazoa > Chordata > Amphibia > Anura > Bufonidae > Bufo > Bufo gargarizans. Next base: position 154,003,314 of record NC_058086.1, on the reverse strand, counting down.
TGAAGCTCCAGGTTCAGTCTCCTGGAGCGCAGCTTGCTGTCAACCTTGAGTGTGGTTTGGTGCTAGAGAGTCTTGTTACCTCTGTGCTGTAAATCAGTTGTTGTCTTATTATAAAGAGCTTGCTAGGATCTTCTGGGTAAAGATCCTGAAACTTGCGATTAAGCTCTATTTTTCTTGAATTTTGTTAAATTCATGTTTTTTTTTTTTGATTTTCAGCCATGTCGTCTACCGGTGACGGAGGAGAGCGTGACCCCAGCCGGAAATCCGCGGGCAAGAGGCGCCACTTGCAGTGCCATGATTGCCAGATTGTCCTGGAGGACTCGTACGATTTCTCCCGCTGCCCACCCTGTAGGGCCAAGTCACTCCCCCAGTTGGAGCCATCTGTCCACGATGTGGTGGATTGGGTAAAAGGGTACATGGAGTCAAACATGTCCCAAGTCAACGCCTCCATACAGGAGCTGAAGAGTGCCTTGGTCGCCAAGCGTCATCGTCCCTCCTCCCCCCATCGTGCGATGGAGGTCTCGGGGGGTCAGGAGGCGAGGGAGGGCTCCGCTTCCTCCTCGGACGAGGAGGATGGTTTCTCCTATTTTTTCCCGCTGGAGAAGGCCCAGCGGCTACTAAAATCCGTCCGGTCGGGGGACCAGGACGTTGACCCGGGGGAAGCCTCATCCTCTGCCTCTAGGGGGCCTAGGGCCTTCAAAGCGGATGATTCTCTCCTGTCTCTGATGAAAACAGAGTGGAGAAAGCCAGAAAAAGGTCCAGTGTTGACCAAAAGGTTTAAGGCCGTGTTTCCGGTCAAGGAGGATCAGGTATCTTCCTGGGGGCCTGTCCCTAAGGTGGACATGGCCATCGCGAAGCTTTCCAGGAGGACCCTGATCCCTTCAGACGACGGGTCAAGTTTGTTGGACCCGATGGACAGGAAGGCGGACTGCGCCCTTAGGCGCGCTTATTCTTCAGCCTCGGCCTCCGCCTCAGTCGCGATTGCGTCGTCCGAAGTGGCGAATTTCTTAAAAACGAGGTTTTCCCAAATTGAGTCTGACCTGGACCAGGGGGTCTCTAGGGATGACATTCTGGCCTCATGCAAGACGGCCAGCCTTGCCATTGACTATTTGTGTGACGCAGCTCCACAACAACTTAAGCTGGCATCTAAGTCTATGGCTCTGTCAACCGCGGGCAGGCGTCCGCTTTGGTTGAAGCCCTGGAAGGCAGATACGACCTCGAAGCACAATCTTTGTGCCATGGCGTACGAACCCGGCAAGCTCTTTGGTGCAGAGCTAGACCATATAATGGAGGGGCTGTCGGACAAGAAGGGCAAGTCCCTTCCCCAGCAGTCCTTTCGTGGTCGGGGCAGAGGGTATGGTTCCAGAGCGGAACCGCAACCCAGACCCCAGAGGAATTGGGGTTCCCGTAGAGGAGGGAAATCCTCTCGGGGTTCTAGACCCCCCAAGAAGTCCTCGGCGCTCTGATTGCGGGCCTCCTCGAGGCTCTTGGTATTTTGCCGGTCTGACTGGAGATCTCGGGCTCCCTTCTCCCCACATTCCCGTAGGCGGTCGCCTACGACACTTTCTACCTTGTTGGCAGGATCATATCCAGGACAGTTGGGTCCTGCGTGTAATCTCCCAGGGCTACCTTATAGACCTGAGCAGTCGGCCTCTGGACAAATTTGTCCAGACAAGGCTTCTTCCCAGCAACAAGCAGAAGATTCTAGAAAGTTACGTACTAGAATACTTCCAGAAGGGGGCCTTAGAAGAGGTTCCTCTCCTAGAGAGGGGAACAGGTATCTACTCCCCAGTTTTCCTGGTACCCAAGAGTACAGGAGGGTGGAGAATGATTATAGATTTGAGGTTCTTCAACCGTTTCATAAGACAAAAGAAGTTCCGTATGGAAACTATCCAGTCAGTGACCAATCTTCTTATGCCGGGAGATTTCTTGGCAACCTTGGACCTCAAGGATGCTTATCTCCATATTCCCATCCATCCTGGGTCCAGAAGATTCTTAAGGATCGCGGTAAATATCGGGGGGGTCCTAAAGCATTTTCAGTTTGTGGCCCTCCCGTTTGGGATCTCTTCAGCCCCACACACTTTCACCAAGGTGGTGGTCTCTGTGGTGGCCGCACTAAGGCTTCAAGGCTTGAGTATAGTTCCATACCTGGACGACTGGCTCCTCAGAGCCCCTTCCCAAGCGATCCTGTCCCAACACATCCAACAGGCTGTTACATTCCTACATCAGTTAGGATGGGTAATCAATTGGGACAAATCCCAGCTTCAACCAGCCACCTCAGTAAGGTTCCTGGGGTTCATGGTGGATTCAGTCAGGATGATGATTCATCTCACTCCCGAAAGAAAGCAATCCGTGCAACAGACAGCCCATTCCCTCTCTGTACCCAAACGGGTAACAATCCGAACATGGATGAGGATGTTGGGACTAATGTCTTCAACCGCAGAGGCGGTACCTTGGGCATTATGGCATCTACGTCCGCTCCAGTCGGAAGTATTAGCCAAGTGGAATCACAGTCCAAGGGGACTCAATTCCGTGCTCTCCCTGCCTTACAAAGTCCGGTCCTCTCTGAGGTGGTGGTCCCACCTCACGGACGGCAAGTCCCTGATCCAGCCCTCTTGGATCATACTTACTTCAGACGCATCCCTAGTAGGCTGGGGTGCGCATCTTCAGGACAAGACAGTCCAGGGAACCTGGACACCTCAGGAGAGGTTATTGTCATCGAATCTCCTGGAGATCAGAGCAATCAGGCTAGCTCTTCTTCATTTTGCTCCCATCATTCGGGGGAAGGCAGTGAAGGTACAATCAGACAGCATGACCGCTGTGTTGTATATCAACAAGCAGGGAGGCACGAGGTCACAAAGTCTCCTGAGAGAGATAGGGGTGATTTTGGATTGGGCAGAACTGAACCTCACCCACGTATCAGCCGTTCACATTCGCGGAGTTCACAATGTGATTGCGGATCGCCTGAGCCGAGGTCTTCCTACCGGAGAATGGTCACTTCATCCAGAGGTCTTCAAGGAGATAACGCTCAGGTGGGGCATGCCAGAGATCGATCTCATGGCAACGAGGTTCAACACCAAGGTGGAGAGGTATTGCTCCCTTTACAGGGAGGACAACCCGGTGGCAATAGATGCACTGTCAATCCCATGGAGGTTCAGGCTGGCCTACATCTTCCCTCCAATTTCCTTGATACCAAGGGTCTTGATGAAAATCAGGCAGGACCAAGCGTCAGTTATAGCCATTATCCCATACTGGCCGAAAAGAGCTTGGTTTACCCAACTCTTACAGATGAGTCGGGGTCAATTTCTGAGGCTTCCCCCAGAGAGAGTACTGGTGTCGGGGGGCACCCAGGTCTCCTCAAATCTTCAAATGTTCAACCTGACAGCCTGGAGGTTGATCAGTCCCTTCCAAGGATAGAAGGGCTATCGGGGTCTGTCTTGAGAACCCTGGAGCACTCCAGATCGGAAGCTACCAACAAGGCCTACTCCAGAATCTGGAAGATTTTTTCGTCCTGGTGTTCTAGGCATCAGCAAACATCCGCTGAAGCTTCCATCCCGATGATCCTACAGTTTCTACAGGACGGTCTGGATAAAGGGCTATCACCTGCTACCCTTAAAGTGCAGATTTCAGCAATCTCTGCTTGTCTCAACAGAGCGGTTTCTCAAGACCCCCTTATCAAGAGATTCCTGAAGGGAGCCTCAAGATTAAAGCCTACAGTAATCAGACCTATCCCTGTTTGGGATTTATCGGTCGTGCTCAGGGGGTTAACATCTCCCCCCTTTGAGCCCCTAGAGGAGGCGGGATTCAGGTTCCTGACCTGGAAGATCACCTTCTTGTTGGCTGTTACCTCTGCAAAGCGAGTTGGGGAACTCCAGGCTTTTTCTGCCTTTGAGCCTTATACAAAGTTCCTGCAGGATCGGGTACTCCTCAAATTTTTACCCACCTTCATCCCAAAGGTTCCCTCCTTTGATAATATTAACCAGGTGATCTCCCTACCAACATTGGCTCCATCCCCCTCCTCTGAGGAAAGAGGGCTCCATACCCTCGACATTGCGAGATGTCTTAGGATTTACCTGGAACGCTCCAAGGTATTTAGGAAGGATGAAAACCTCCTTATCCTTTTTTCCGGTACCCATAAGGGGAGGAAAGCCTCTAAGCCCTCCATCAGTCGCTGGATTAAAGAGGCAATTCGGGAGTCTTATATGTCTCAGGGCTCGGAGCCCCCTGAATTTGTAAGGGCCCACTCTACTCGAGCAGTGGCCACTTCTTTTGCAGAGAGAAGCTCGATCCCATTGGATGTGATCTGTAAGTCAGCTTCTTGGAGTTCTCACTCCACTTTTATCTCACACTATAGAGTGGATACTAGAATACATAGTTATTCCTCATTTGGCCGGACAGTGTTATCTTCCGCCAGGCATGAGGACCCTCCCATGGGGGTTTCTACTTGCTAAATCCCCATCTGTGCCACTGGTTAGGACGTAAGGGAATCGTTAATTTCTAACGATAATTTGTTTTCCCTTAGTCCTAACAGTGGCACACAAATTTCCCCCCCTTGTTTTTTAATTATGGGTTTTGTCTACTTGTTACTACACAACAGCATGAGGGCTACGCCCCTCTTTATAGGGGGCAGGGAGGGCGTGTGCATGCCAGTGTTTTTTATTTTTATGTTTCATTAAACTTCCACCTGTCCTAACCAGTCCACAGGGGCAGAATACCCCATCTGTGCCACTGTTAGGACTAAGGGAAAACAAATTATCGTTAGAAATTAACGATTATCACTAACAATGTCATTATGAACGTTTGTTACCGATCATTGGCCTGAAAAAGTGTAAAGGGGCCATTATCCATTTCAAGAATAAGAACCATAACATATGAGAACTTTTACTATTATTACTTAAACATGTATGGGTCTCTTGGTTTGCTAGCTTTATAACTGTGGGTTGATCAGTTTGCTGGGAAATGTTTTTCTAAATATGCATAGTGTTATTATATGTTGTTTCAGACGTAACGCAGATATTTTCAAAACAGAAATGAAAAAAATCTAAATTGGCTATGGCTGACCTCTACCACTAGGGCTCATTCACACGGCCGTTGTTCGGCCATGCCCGTATTGTGTCCCGTAAAGAGCTTGAATGGGTCCGCAATCCGGAAGGTCGGTGCGGAACAGAGGCGCGGAACTCCATGGAAGCAGTACAGAGTGCTTCCGTGGGGTTTCTCTCCGTGCATTCAAGTTTAATGGGTCTGGATCCGTCGCTGCAGCCGCACAGATAGTGCCAGTACATTGGAGACCGCAAATTGAGGCCCCCAATTCATGGAATGGCCGAACACGGAAGGGAGGCTGGATGAAGGAGCATTGATGCTAATTGCAAAAGTATCAGGGTTTTGTCCAGTGCAATCTTGGGCAGCAAATCAGTCATATAAAACATAGGTGAGAATACTGAGGTCATAGAACATGATCAGGATGAGGACACGTTTGAAGCTGTAGCTATGTCTTACTGTGTTGTAGGTTTCTGTAGTTGGTTTTGTATAATCATTTCCTGGTGTCCATGTAGATGGGATGAGGATTTTAACACTTCTTATAAAAAGTCTTTTTTTGGTGGCCTGGAATAAATAACTTGATGCTTCCTTTACCATTTCCTAGAACAAAAAAAAACATTGTTTATCATATGTTGCATATTGCAGGTGCATGCATAAATGCGCCTGTGCAAATACCGCTCCGAAGCCGAAGCAGAGCCTGTGCTCTCGTTCTGCTAATCAGATGAGCGGCGCAGGCATGAAGTTATAAGAACTGGGCTAAATGTCTGGCCCTATCCATCTAGTGGCTGGGGGACAGCTCCCCCACAGGTGAAGATGCCCTACTGAGGAGGCAAATCAATTCCTTTGAATTGATTTGGTCATTTCTAATATAAACACTGCTGAAATACGCCACAATCTGCGCCTTCTCCCCATTCACGCCAGGTTTAAAATTGTGGACGTGGGCTGAGAAGGGGACGGACTGGTAGGCCCATCTCATTCATCATTTTCCATGCATCTTTCAGGCATAGATAATGGTCTAAAGGTAAGACAGCTCTGAAGATGTCTTACATTTAGAAGTGGCGGAGGATCCTCTTCATAACTCTGGCGGATCCACCGCCAGCGCAGGGGTTTATTAAGACTGGCGTCTAAAATGCTGGTCTTAATAAATCTGCCCCTTTCTCTTCAGTCAGGTGTTACATAGCATAGCAAGAACACAATACTAAACTCTGATCACACATTGGAGAACATAGCATGTATCAGACTCTATCATCATTAGTGCCAGTTATACAAATCTCATTAATAATAGTGGCCTCTGGGTCACTGAAGATGCGCCATGTGATTGCAGGACATGTGCAGCTCTCTCGAGTCTGTGTCCATCAACTTTAGTAAGCGTAGCTTCATTTGCGCCGCACAGGAGTGGATTGGGAAATTAGATTGTCCCTGAAAAAACAGTTGACACCATGTTGTAGGTGAGTCCAAATTGGCAGAAGGCTGGACAAATAATGTGCTCAATCAGAAACGGCCCGATTTTCAGACAGATTATCAGGAATGGAGCTCTTTGCCAACAATCTGCTCATCTAAATGTGCTGCTTATCATCTGGCGATCCTGTCATTTGTGCAGGCACACCAATCATCGTTTTTGGGCAGCAGATTGTGCTGTCTAAACAGCGATCTGCTGCCCAGAAACAATGATTCTGTATAGGGCCCTCATACTGTGAAGGAGATCGCTGCATGTAAATGCAGTGGTCTCCTTCACTGAACAAGCCTCTGACTGAACTAACACTTCCTTCCCGACAATCAGCTGTGACATTGTGCGGCGAAAACTCGCTTTCATTCTAATAAGGTTAAAAGAAACAAAGAGCACCACAAAAAGTACAGAGTGGCCCATGAAACAGTAGCCTGCCGCCAATATCTCCAAATCAAACTGCCTAATAGTAAATCTGTTTTAGTTGTCCATAGCAACCAATCAGAGCTCAGCTTTCATTTTTTCCGGGCCATGTAGGAACTGAAAGCTGGGTTCTGATTAGTCGCTATGGGCAACTACAAAGACTGATTTATTATTTAGTTTGATAAAAGTCGCCTATTGTGTGAGGAAGGTGGTGTTCTCTCTGGAACAGTGAATAGTGATTGTGGGAGGCTATGTGCGAAGCAGATCTATTAAGGAAATGCGAGACACCTTGACTGACAAGTACAAAGGAAAAAAACACCAGCTAAATGTTGTATTCAGAGTCTGGTTTGGAAACGGCATCAAACTGGCTCTGTTATAAACATGAAGAAACTGAGGTCTCCATCGATCAGGACGGCTGAAGTTGTGCATGAAATTCAGCAGCAGATTGCAAGTAGCCCCCAAAAATCAACTCAAAGACTGTCTCCACAAGTTGGTGTATCACGAATGGTGTGTCAGTGAGTGCTGAAATCTCTGAACCTGAAACTGGACTGAATAACGTGAGTACAGGAACTGAAAGAGTCTGACAAAGCTAAACGCCTAAATTACTGGTCTTGGCTGCTGAGTTTGCATTGTTGTGATTCATGACGGACGAGGCTTGGTTTCATTTATCAGATCATGTAAATTCCCAGAATACGAGGAACTGGTCCCCTGAAAATCCTTGATTTGACTTACGAAACACCACTTCACGACCAGGAAATTGGCGTTTGGTGCGCAGTGTCAGGAACACAAATAGTGGGCCCAATTTTCTTCAAATTAACTGTGAATACCGCAATTTACTTGGACATCTTTGAACAGTTTTACAACTAACACCAGAAGAAAAAATGTCCTGCTTTTTCCAACAAGATGGGGCAACATGCCGCACCTCATGGAACTCACTGGCATGGGTTCATGAACTGTTTATGGAGGAGCGAACTGTGAGCAAGGGGTTATGGCCACCACGTTCTCCAGACTTGTCCACATGTGATTTCTATCTGTGGGAAAATTTTAAACAAAAAGTGTATGCTAACCGTCCCCATACCTTGGAAGGTTAGCACGGTGGCTCAGTGCTAAAAACTTTGTTTGGCCCTTAGAGAGGTTTTGCAGCCAAGCATTGAAGTTAACTAACTAATTGATCGGTGGGGCCTGACTGCTGGGTTCTCTACTGATCCCAAGAATGTTGGTCCTGCCGTGGTAGTCCCATAAAGAATGAATGGAGCACCAGGGCGAATGCTCGACCTGCCATTGATTAAGGATAGGAAAATGGAACCCCCATTTTCAGGCAGTCAGACCCCCACAAATTAGTTATCCCCATCCTATAAATATATACCCTAATGGTAACTCACAGCAATGTTCTATTAGTAACAGTGATTGCATAGTTGCGGTTAGAAATGGGGGATTTATTATGAAATCTCTGTGCAGACTTCACAAAGAAAGTCCACAAAAAGTGCAGTACAATGCAAGTGAATGATGTGACACAGTGAGAGGTCTGGTAAAACAGGTATTTTCCTCCCAGCATGTGCTGCTGGGCCGATTTACAGCCAGGTGAGGTCAAATACTGGACCGGGTTTTAAGTGCCGGTCCGGGTTTTGGCAGCACCTGGCTGTCCTTAAATAGGCAGCTGGGCTCAGAAGCCAGGTCTCTGTGTTGGTATCTGGGAGCCTTGTGTCTGTATGAAGTCTTGCTACCTGTTTGGCGTGAAAACAGGTTGGTGCTGCTATGGTCCAGGACTCTGAAGCAGGATTGCCGCATGGTGTGAATTTCCACCATGACCGCAATGTGACTTTTTGTTTGATTATGACTGCTTGTTTTGTCACTTGCCTAAGGCCTCTTTCACACTTGCGTTGTCCGGATCCGGCGTGTACTCCACTTGCCGGAATTACACGCCGGATCCGGAAAAATGTAAGTGTACTGAAAGCATTTGAAGACGGATCCGTCTTCAAAATGCTTTCAGTGTTACTATGGCACCCAGGACGCTATTAAAGTCCTGGTTGCCATAGTAGGAGTAGGGAGCGGGGGAGCGGTATACTTACAGTCCGCGCGGCTCCCGGGGCGCTCCAGAGTCACGTCAGAGCGCCCCATGCGCATGGATGACGTGTCCATGCGATCAGGGCCGGACTGGGGATAAAAACCAGCCCTGGAAAAAGTTGCACACCAGCCCCACAGCATTGCGTCATTATTTACTTGTTTATAATAGGAGAAAGCATTCATTTTAAAACACGTGTGTAAACACGAATATGAACTTTGCCCCACGATAGCTCTTTTGTAGAACCCCCATAAAAACTTACAGTTACTTGACTTGGCCCTTGGGGATCTCGGACGCCACTTCAACACTTTGGCCGGGGGCTCAGCGGAGCTGATGTTGTGCTTTAACCTAATGAGAAAGATTTCATAATAAGGATTTGGAGAAGGGGCAGAGGGATAGCAGAGCAGGGAGAGGCTGGTGCTGCTACTAGAGGGTCATACCATGGGGGAGTAATAAAGCCCACCATAATGCCCCCCCAGTAGTAATAATTCTCCTTATAATATGCAAAACATTTGTAATGCCCCCAGTTGAGCTAATGTTCCCATAATGTGCCAATATAAAATACCCCTTCTCAGTGCCCCCGTAGATGACCCCCATAGTGCCCCCCCTTCCCCATAGTACCCACCATAATGTGTCCCAGTATAAAATGCCCCTATACAGAGCCCCCATATAAAATATCTTCTTTTTTAGCCTCAGTAGATGCCCCTATAGTGCCCCCCAATAATCTGCAGTAAGATGTGCCCCCATAGATGCCCCCAATCATGTGCCAGTAATAAGAGCCCCCCCACCATCATGTGCCAGTAGCCAGAGCCCCCCCATATCATGTCAGTAGCCAGAGCCCCCCCATATCATGTGTCAGTAGCCAGGGCCCCCCATATCATGTGCCAGTAGCCAGAGTGCCCCCAATCATGTGCCAGAAATAAGAGCCCCCCCACCATCATGTGCCAGTAGCCAGAGCCCCCCATATCATATGCCAGTAGCCAGAGCCCCCCCATATCATGTGCCAGTAGCCCCCCTTATGTGCCAGTAGCCCCCCTATGTGCCAGTAGCCCTCCTTATCATGTGCCAGTAGCCCCCCTTATCATGTGCCAGTAGCCCCCTTATCATGTGCCAGTAGCCCCCCTTATGTGCCAGTAGCCCCCCATATCATGTGCCAGTAGCCAGAGCCCCCCCTTATCATGTGCCAGTAGCCAGAGCCCCCCCATATCATGTGCCAGTAGCCAGATCCCCCCCATTATCATGTGCCAGTAGCCAGAGTGCCCCCATTTCATGTGCCAGTAGCCAGAGTGCCCCCATATCATGTGCCAGTAGCCCCCCATATCATGTGCCAGTAGCCCCCCTTATCATGTGCCAGCCCAGTAGTCCCCCCTTATCATGTGCCAGCCCAGTAGTCCCCCCCTTATCATGTGCCAGCCCAGTAGCCCCCCTTATCATGTGCCAGCCCAGCCCAGTAGTCCCCCCTTATGTGCCAGCCCAGTAGCCCCCCTTATGTGCCAGCCCAGTAGCCCCCCTTATCATGTGCCAGCCCAGTATTGTACCTATATAAAAAAATAAAAAAAAATAATACACTTATACTTACCTCCAGCAATGCGATGCGATGCAGGCCGCCTCTTCCGTCTGTGTCCCTCGCTATACGGCTCAGGCGACGCGTCGCGATGACGTCATCGCGCCGCCTGCACCGGCCTGAGCTCTGATAGGCTGCCAGCACTAAGCCGGCAGCCTATCAGAGGAACAGGAGGGGACACACCTCTCCCTCCTCTGCCGCAGCACAGGCATCTGTATTGCCGTCCTGAGGACGGCAATACAGATGACTATGGAGATGAGCGCTTCCGCAATGGAGGCGCTCATCTCCTGCTCTGCCCTGCCGCCGGCCGCGGCCGCCCCCACTTGTCACCAGGGCCGCGGCCTTGCGGCACTCAGGCTTGCCGGCCCACCGGGAAATTTCCCGCTATCCCGGCAGGCCAGTCCGGCCCTGCATGCGATCACGTCATCCATGCGCGCGGGGCGCCCTGACGTCACTCTGGAGCGCCCCGGGAGCCGCACGGACGGTAAGTATACTGCTCCCAACTACACTTTACCATGGCTGCCAGGACTTTAGCGTCCCGGCAGCCATGGTAACCATTTAGAAAAAGCTAAACGTCGGATCCGGCAATGCGCCGAAACGATGTTTAGCTTAAGGCCGGATCCGGATCAATGCCTTTCAATGGGCATTAATTCCGGATCCGGCCTTGCGGCAAGTCTTCAGGATTTTTGGCCGGAGCAAAAAGCGCAGCATGCTGCGGTATTTTCTCCGGCCAAAAAACGTTCCGTTCCGGAACTGAAGACATCCTGATGCATCCTGAACGGATTTCACTCCATTCAGAATGCATTAGGATAAAACTGATCAGGATTCTTCCGGCATAGAGCCCCGACGACAGAACTCTATGCCGGATCCGGACAACGCAAGTGTGAAAGGGCCCTAAAGTGTGAATAAACACTGAACTGTTTAATCCAAAGAACTTGTTGTTGCCTCTATACTGCGTCCGATATTCCTGTCTACCAGAGCGAAACCCCACAAGGGTTACAAAAGTCCAGGGGTGCGGTGATCATTTATATGTATTTTGTAGAAACTGTGACATTTTAAAATAATAATTTACACTTTGCTTCTTATTTTTACACTTTTAGAATTTTCTGTTTCCTATCAATAGTTTTTAAAAACTGTAATTTCAAAATATTCATCAAATTTTTGTGTTGCCCCTGCAGAGAATGCAGTGGGTCGAGTGAATGCTGCTGCTGCCAGTTACAAGCAGGAACTCACAGTAGCAGGCATTAGTGTTGATTCTTTTGAGGTGAAGTGGACTACAAATCCCATCAGCGCTTGCTCCTCCCCGGGAAAAAGGCTAAGAAAGGAAAAGAAATGACTGCCATCTTAAAGACAGGAGCATGGGCTGGAGATGAAGAGACTGCGGGATCTCCACAGACAGAAGTGTGCCCTGCCTCTGTGCAGACATTACAGCCCTGTCCTCACAGCTCCAGTATCATAATTGCTGGGGTCCCACCGATTTAATAGTTATCCTCTATAACGGATAACTTGATGTAACTGGAATACCTCTGTAATCTGTGAGAGTAAATGCTGCCATAATTCTTATCATATAAACAAAGCAAAAACTTTGCATTAAACTTTTTATTTTATCATAATTTTTCATGCCTTTGTTGTACGTTCTAAAAGCATTAGAAAAACAATAAAAATAATGGTAGAATTTTGAAACTATATCTAATAAAGCTGATTTTAACTATATTAGGATTCATTCTGTGATGCAACATCGAAATATGAATATCTTTATAGTTTTGACTAGATTTTCAGTTTATTTGTAATTTATTTATACAGTTATAATCTTAATTTGACATCACAGCTAGGTATCCCTAGTCTTGTATCTAAATACCCTGATTATTTCTGAGTGGCATATCCTAGCCCTCCCGCTAACCGTGCCTCTGCTTAATTAATTAAATCCAACATTCATAAGATATGATACCACCCATGTACACACTTTTCTTTAGTAAAGGTAGTTTATGCATTACCAGTGTGTCTAGTGTCTATTAACATGACAAGATGTTCGGTATGTTTCACTACCTTTTCACACACAGCTACTGTAGCACCATCGTCTTACCTGTATCTTATAAATCATTTTGTTATCTTCTTTCACATCTGGATGGATTGCAAACACAATATCTTCATATCCTCCATCGATAATTTTTACCTGGGACCCTTTACTAGCATTAAACAACTGAGATATTAATAGTAATACAAGCAGATTACGGCAAACCATCTTGCATCTTGCTCATCCGGGAAATAAAACACAATTCTTGAAAGCTTTGATATACAACTATCTTATCAAATGAACTTTGCTACTTATGCACAATAAAAGCTATTAGTCATGAACAAGATCAAGTACCTATGAGGAAATTACTTGGATAAACTTAGTTTATTAGTTGCTTTACATACTAGAGAAATTGTTGAGCAAAGATTGGATAGTTGCAATTTATTGGAGATATAGGAGCCAGGAAACAAAGCTGTTTGACCCTGTGATCTTGTTCTCTCTGTTCTCGACATACCTTGTAACAGTGGACCCTTACACAGCAACAGGTCTGGCAGTGACTAAAATAAGGTGCAGAGTCCTGTTCCTCATCGCTTGGATCCCATGGTCCTCAGAATAGTCATTTGTTGGCAACAAGGTTTGTTAGTATTAAGGCTCAGAAGGGTAGTCAGGCAGCCATGCGTCAGAACTGGGGGATCAGAGGAACAATAAATCAGAAGTACAATCTGAAGGACAGAATACATCCAAGAAGAGAGAGGAATAGTCCAGGTTCAAAACACAGTAAGACTAAAGAATCCATACAACTTAGAGCCAGCATCCAGGAAATGGGAAATGATACTAAGACAAAGGCTCGGAGGCCCTATAAATAGTTAACGTATGAATGCTGTACGCTCAGGCTGATGGTATCATAGGGGTGCAGCAGCTGTCATAACAATACATATCAATGTGGTGCAGAGGAGCAATGTTGGAGTGCTAAGAGAGAAACGTAACACCTAGTACTGTGGTTTATTGTCAGGTAGCACTGGTTGCTGGTCTGCTTGCTCCATAGAAGAGACTGGTGTCGTCTAATTTTTGGCATTGGCACAGGCTCTGGAGGTAGATTCCGACTACTACTTTCCCTACGTGCCCTGGAGGAAGCAGAAATCTCTAGTTATGACTGGATCTGTTGTCATGATGGCTTCTACCTTTGTTTCACAGCTTTTCAGTTTGTAACATTTTATACAACTGAATCCAGTTGTATAGAGCCTGGTCTCAGGAGGGGCACTTCCAGATTGTTTTGAGGCGGTGGACAGATGCCAGATGCCTGTCCCGCCAAACTGAGGGATGAACTGAAATGTCTCAGTTCCCATGGCTAGTTAATCACATTACATATAATCTAATAGACTGTCTGAAGTACTGGTACGGTCTTCTATAAAGATGGCGGTGCGCTCTTGTGGATACAGAGTCCCTGGTAATATTCTTTGACCACACGGGGCAGTAAATGATTTGTTTTCATTGGGGCCCTCAGATCTGATCAGTTACACACACTGGTCTTCTGCAGGTCTTCCTGGGGGTCGGTCGGCTCAGGGCCAGTCTGATCACACTCTGCACTGAGTAGACAGATCGCAGCACTCCCCCCGCACCACAGAGACAACACAGGACCCCCACACTTTACTGCAGACTCATGCACAACACCCTGCTACAGGCGGTTACACACACGCAGGCTCCCGAGGCACAAAGAGAGAGACAGGCAGCGATGTCCCTGTCAGGCTGTCAGTGACAACGTGAGCAGAAGAAATGCTCTGTCTATAACTAAGGAGTAGTGTTGATCACGAATATTCGAATTGCGAATTTTAATCGCGAATATCGGCATTTCGAGAATTCGCGAATATTTCGAATTTCGCAAAATATATCCGTAATTGCGAATATTCGATTTTTGTGAAAATAACAGTTCATGCAAATTTTTATGCGAAAATTTGTATGTGAATTTTATGCGAATTTTCGCAATCAAGAAAATAGTGCCTGGAGATCAGGAATTCGCGAATTCTCGAATATATGGCGAATATTCGCCCAAATATTCGCGAAATATCGCGAATTCGAATATTGCCCCTGCCGCTCATCACTACTAAGGAGTATCAGGGTATATTATACAGGGGTAATATAACTGAGTAGGGGTATCAGGGTACATTATACAGGGGTAATATAACTGAGTAGGGGTATCAGGGTACATTATACAGGGGTAATATAGCTGAGGAGGGGTATCCAGATACATTATACAGGGATAATATGCAGCGTCCCACCAGTGTACGTGGGCACTGCAAAAGCTTGTTATGTCATATGTTATATCATGCTGTATTTCATTCTTATGTGGAATCCCTGTTACCAGGCTGTTAGGTGCACTAAACACATTCAACCACTAGATGGGTGTAGCACCACAGTATATATACTGCAGTTCAGGCCTAGTGAGGGAGTTAGAGTTTGGAGGAAGGAGGAGATGGAGTGAGGAGCAAGGGGGAAGGAGAGGACCCCTCTCCTCTCAGCTCTCTCTTGGGGTCCATGGCCCAGAGGAGCCAATTCATGGTCTTAGTGTCAAGTCAGGAAAATAGGCAGAGGTGAAGTCTGTATTCTACCGTCTACTCTTCCGGAGTGTCAAGTGGATTTTTACTAAGTTTATTGTGGAAAGACAAAGGAAGGACAACAGCCATTATTTTAGGCTTTAGGTGCCTTTGTAATAAGGTGAAGGTTTATTAGCTACCGGCAGTCTCACTGTTACTTCAAGGACAGATAGGACATCTGTTACATCACTTGTGTGTAGAAGACAATGACTTGAACTACCTTTACTGAGACTGAAGCAAGGCAAAGATCTGAATATCAGTGAGTACACAACCTCCTACAATAGCCTGAGATATAACCACATGTACAGCCTGTTACTGGGATTTGCCACATCCAACCTGCATGTTCATAAGAGACAGTTTTATAACTGGATGTAAATTGCTGTCAAGATCCTGGTTACAGTAAAGTTCTTAGTTGGATTCAACCCTGCCTCATTCTTCTATCTCAATACTACCACCACTCTCATCATTTTGCACCACCAAAGTGCTGGCATCACATCATTACCTAAGTCAGGGGCCCAGCCGCACAATCACTCAGATACCCAATCACCATCAAGGGCGCCTCGATCACCACCTGGCCGGTGTCCCCTGTAATAGAGTGTGCCCCGGAGAATCCAGTGCTGTTCTCCCCTTTACTGCACTGCTGGCACAGGGAGGCATCTGCTAACCGTGAGTACCCGATGAACTGTTGCACCCGTCGGCCCACCGTGTTCTCCCCTGTGGACCGGCATGTTGCAAATATAACTGCTGAGGAGGGCTATCAGGGGACATTATACAGGGACAAAAAAATCACAGAAAAAACTAAGATAAAAACATCCTGCATGGTATGATATACAAATGTGCGGATGTCTCTGTCCATATTATTGAAGAAACTCACAGAAATAAGATAATAATGCACTTAGTAAAGTACATGCAAGCATTATATATGGACAAAGTCCTCACTCTGATATGATAATATCTGAGACACTTAGCCAATATATTTTGATCAAAACACATCTGAGCCCGCCTACCAAGCGCCAAGGTGGTCTCAGGTCAGGCGGGTCCTACGCTAAACCTACCTAAGCCATTGGGATTCTATGTTCAGGAGCGCAGACGCCGCACATATGGTGTGCTGCTCCTAGTCACCTCCATGTGCATCAAGCAACCAATGGGAGGAGGAGCAAGCACACCCATATGTACCATATGTGTGGTACATAAAGGTGTGCTTGCTCCTCCTCCCATTGGTTGCTTGATGCACATGGAGGTGAATTATACAGGGGTAATATAACTGAGGAGGGCTATCAGGGTACATTATACAGAGGTAATATAACTGAGGAGGGCTATCAGGGGACATTATACAGGGGTAATATAACTGAGGAGGGGTATCGGGGTACATTATATTGGGCAGACTAGATGGGCCAAATGGTTTTTATCTGCCGACACATTCTATATTTCTATTATACCGTGGTAATATAACTGAGGAGGGGTATCAGGGTACATTATACAGTGTAATATAACTGAGGAGGGCTATCAGGGGACATTATACATGGGTAATATAACTTATATTACCACTGTATAATGTCGAATAGCCCTCCTCAGCAGTTATATTACCCCTGTATAATGTACCCTGATAGCCCTCCTCAGTTATATTACCCTGTATAATGTACCCTGATAGCCTTCCTCAGTTATATTACAACTGTATAATGTACCATGATACCCCTTAGTTATATTAGTTATATTATCCCCTGTATAATCTACCCTGATACCCCTCAGTTATATAACTGAGGGGTATCAGGCAGGGTACATTATATACAGGGGGTAATATAACTGAGGAGGGGTAGCAGGGTAGGGTACATATGCTTTATATACTGTTACTGTGTGTATGTATATATATATATATATATATATATATACAGCTCCTTCAAAAAAAATTAGCATATTGTGATAAAGTTCATTATTTTCTGTAATGTACTGATAAACATTAGACTTTCATATATTTTAGATTCATTACACACAACTGAAGTAGTTCAAGCCTTTTATGTTTTAATATTGATGATTTTGGCATACAGCTCATGAAAACCCTAAATTCCTATCTAAAAAAATTAGCATATTTAATCCGACCAATAAAAGAAAAGTGTTTTTAATACAAAAAAGTCAACCTTCAAATAATTATGTTCAGTTATGCACTCAATACTTGGTCGGGAATCCTTTTGCAGAAATGACTGCTTCAATGCGGCGTGGCATGGAGGCAATCAGCCTGTGGCACTGCTGAGGTGTTATGGAGGCCCAGGATGCTTCGATAGCGGCCTTAAGCTCATCCAGAGTGTTGGGTCTTGCGTCTCTCAACTTTCTCTTCCCAATATCCCACAGATTCTCTATGGGGTTCAGGTCAGGAGAGTTGGCAGGCCAATTGAGCACAGTAATACCATGGTCAGTAAACCATTTACCAGTGGTTTTGGCACTGTGAGCAGGTGCCAGGTCGTGCTGAAAAATGAAATCTTCATCTCCATAAAGCTTTTCAGCAGATGGAAGCATGAAGTGCTCCAAAATCTCCTGATAGCTAGCTGCATTGACCCTGCCCTTGATAAAACACAGTGGACCAACACCAGCAGCTGACATGGCCCCCCAGACCATCACTGACTGTGGGTACTTGACACTGGACTTCAGGCATTTTGGCATTTCCCTCTCCCCAGTCTTCCTCCAGACTCTGGCACCTTGATTTCCGAATGACATGCAAAATTTGCTTTCATCCGAAAAAAGTACTTTGGACCACTGAGCAACAGTCCAGTGCTGCTTCTCTGTAGCCCAGGTCAGGCGCTTCTGCCGCTGTTTCTGCTTCAAAAGTGGCTTGACCTGGGGAATGCGGCACCTGTAGCTAGGGATGAGCGAACTCGAACTGTATAGTTCGGGTTACGTACCGAATTTTGGGGTGTCCGTGACACGGACATTTTCGTAAAAGTCCGGGTTCGGGTTCGGTGTTCGTCGCTTTCTTGGCGCTTTTGTGACGCTTTCTTGGCGCTTTTTGAAAGGCTGCAAAGCAGCCAATCAACAAGCGTCATGCTACTTGCCCCAAGAGGCCATCACAGCCATGCCTACTATTGGCATGGCTGTGATTGGCCAGAGCACCATGTGACCCAGCCTCTATTTAAGCTGGAGTCACATAGCGCCGCCCGTCACTCTGCTCTGATTAGCGTAGGGAGAGGTTGCGGCTGCGACAGTAGGGCGAGATTAGGCAGATTAACTCCTCCAAAGGACTTGATTATTGATCGATCTGCAGCTGTGGGTCATTGAGCTGCTGATACTCAATTGCTCACTGTTTTTAGGCTGCCCAGACCGTTTGTCAGTCACATTTTTCTGGAGTGATCGGCGGCCATTTTGTGTCTTGTGGTGCGCCAGCACAAGCTGCGACCAAGTGCATTTAACCCTCAATGGTGTGGTTGTTTTTTGGCTAAAGCCTACATCAGGGTGAAGCTGTCACACCAAGTGCATTTAACCAGCAATAGTCTGTTTATTTTTTGGCCATATACTACATCAGGGGCAAGCTGCGCCTGTCACCAAGTGCATTTAACCCTCAATGGTGGGGTTGTTTTTTGGCTAAAGCCTACATCAGGGTGAAGCTATCACTAGTGTTGAGCGCGAATATTCGAATATCGAATTTTTTTCGCGAATATCGGCACTTCGCTAATTCGCGAATATTTCGAATATAGTGATATAAATTCGATATTTCGAATATTCGTTTTTTTTTTTTTTGTTTTTTTTTTTATTGTTATATTTTTTTCTTTCCCACTTCCCTAAAGTTGTTCTTACCTGTCCTTTGGATTCCTGGCTTCCTGGCTGCTCCAGTCAGTGCCCGTTGCCGCTTCTGCCGACTTCCATGCTCATGGAGCGTCCCCATCACCATGGGAACATCTCCATATACTAGAATGTACTGTCGGATTTGAGAATTACGTTGAAATCGCAATTCGATTTTTTCAAGTTATAATAATCGAATTTCGATTTTAACTTAGCACTGCTATATTCCATATTAGTTAGCCTAATATGGAATATAGCAGTGCTAAGTTAAAATCGAAATTCGATTATTATAACTTGAAAAAATCGAATTGTGATTTCAATAGGAGAGTAGCCTTTAAGTTAAAATCGAAATTCGATTATTTAAATCGCATATTAATCGCGATAACAAGAATAATGACGAATATTCGATTTCGACGAATATAAAACGAATATTCTATCGAATATTCGCGAATTTCGTCGAAATCGAATATGGCACCTGCCGCTCATCACTAGCTATCACACCAAGTGCATTTAACCAGCAATAGTCTGTTTATTTTTTGGCCATATACTACATCAGGGGCAAGCTGCGCCCGTCACCAAGTGCATTTAACCCTCAGTAGTGTGGTTGGTCAAGCTGTGACACCAAGTGCATTTAACCAGCAATAGTCTGTTTATTTTTTGGCCATATACTAAATCAGAGGCAAGCTGCGCCCGTCACCAAGTGCATTTAACCAGCAATAGTCTGTTCATTTTTTGGCCATATACTACATCAGGGGCAGGCTGCGCCCGTCACCAAGTGCATTTAACCCTCAGTAGTGTGGTTGGTCAAGCTATCACACCAAGTGCATTTAACCAGCAATAGTCTGTTCATTTTTTGGCCATATACTAAATCAGGGGCAAGCTGCGCCTGTCACCAAGTGCATTTAACCAGCAATAGTCTGTTCATTTTTTGGCCATATACTACATCAGGGGCAAGCTGCGCCCGTCACCAAGTGCATTTAACCCTCAGTAGTGTGGTTGGTCAAGCTATCACACCAAGTGCATTTAACCAGCAATAGTCTGTTCATTTTTTGGCCATATACTACATCAGGGGCAAGCTGCGCCCGTCACCAAGTGCATTTAACCCTCAGTAGTGTGGTTGGTCAAGCTATCACACCAAGTGCATTTAACCAGCAATAGTCTGTTCATTTTTTGGCCATATACTAAATCAGGGGCAAGCTGCGCCTGTCACCAAGTGCATTTAACCAGCAATAGTCTGTTCATTTTTTGGCCATATACTACATCAGGGGCAAGCTGCGCCCGTCACCAAGTGCATTTAACCCTCAATAGTGTGGTTGGTCAAGCTGTGACACCAAGTGCATTTAACCAGCAATAGTCTGTTCATTTTTTGGCCATATACTACATCAGGGGCAAGCTGCGCCCGTCACCAAGTGCATTTAACCCTCAGTAGTGTGGTTGGTCAAGCTATCACACCAAGTGCATTTAACCAGCAATAGTCTGTTCATTTTTTGGCCATATACTAAATCAGGGGCAAGCTGCGCCCGTCACCAAGTGCATTTAACCAGCAATAGTCTGTTCATTTTTTGGCCATATACTACATCAGGGGCAAGCTGCGCCCGTCACCAAGTGCATTTAACCCTCAGTAGTGTGGTTGGTCAAGCTATCACACCAAGTGCATTTAACCAGCAATAGTCTGTTCATTTTTTGGCCATATACTAAATCAGGGGCAAGCTGCGCCCGTCACCAAGTGCATTTAACCAGCAATAGTCTGTTCATTTTTTGGCCATATACTACATCAGGGGCAAGCTGCGCCCGTCACCAAGTGCATTTAACCCTCAGTAGTGTGGTTGGTCAAGCTGTGACACCAAGTGCATTTAACCAGCAATAGTCTGTTCATTTTTTGGCCATATACTAAATCAGAGGCAAGCTGCGCCCGTCACCAAGTGCATTTAACCAGCAATAGTCTGTTCATTTTTTGGCCATATACTACATCAGGGGCAGGCTGCGCCCGTCACCAAGTGCATTTAACCCTCAGTAGTGTGGTTGGTCAAGCTATCACACCAAGTGCATTTAACCAGCAATAGTCTGTTCATTTTTTGGCCATATACTAAATCAGGGGCAAGCTGCGCCTGTCACCAAGTGCATTTAACCAGCAATAGTCTGTTCATTTTTTGGCCATATACTACATCAGGGGCAAGCTGCGCCCGTCACCAAGTGCATTTAACCCTCAGTAGTGTGGTTGGTCAAGCTATCACACCAAGTGCATTTAACCAGCAATAGTCTGTTCATTTTTTGGCCATATACTACATCAGGGGCAAGCTGCGCCCGTCACCAAGTGCATTTAACCCTCAGTAGTGTGGTTGGTCAAGCTATCACACCAAGTGCATTTAACCAGCAATAGTCTGTTCATTTTTTGGCCATATACTAAATCAGGGGCAAGCTGCGCCTGTCACCAAGTGCATTTAACCAGCAATAGTCTGTTCATTTTTTGGCCATATACTACATCAGGGGCAAGCTGCGCCCGTCACCAAGTGCATTTAACCCTCAATAGTGTGGTTGGTCAAGCTGTGACACCAAGTGCATTTAACCAGCAATAGTCTGTTCATTTTTTGGCCATATACTACATCAGGGGCAAGCTGCGCCCGTCACCAAGTGCATTTAACCCTCAGTAGTGTGGTTGGTCAAGCTATCACACCAAGTGCATTTAACCAGCAATAGTCTGTTCATTTTTTGGCCATATACTAAATCAGGGGCAAGCTGCGCCCGTCACCAAGTGCATTTAACCAGCAATAGTCTGTTCATTTTTTGGCCATATACTACATCAGGGGCAAGCTGCGCCCGTCACCAAGTGCATTTAACCCTCAGTAGTGTGGTTGGTCAAGCTATCACACCAAGTGCATTTAACCAGCAATAGTCTGTTCATTTTTTGGCCATATACTAAATCAGGGGCAAGCTGCGCCCGTCACCAAGTGCATTTAACCAGCAATAGTCTGTTCATTTTTTGGCCATATACTACATCAGGGGCAAGCTGCGCCCGTCACCAAGTGCATTTAACCCTCAGTAGTGTGGTTCGTCAAGCTGTGACACCAAGTGCATTTAACCAGCAATAGTCTGTTCATTTTTTGGCCATATACTACATCAGGGGCAAGCTGCGCCCGTCACCAAGTGCATTTAACCAGCAATAGTGTGGTTATTTTTTGGCCATATCCCAGTCTAATTCTGTCAGTAAATCCATTCCGGTCACCCAGCGCCTAAATACTAGGCCTCAAATTTATATCCCGCTAAATCTGTCGTTACCGCTGTACTGTTGTGGCTGGGCAAGTTATTTAGTGTCCGTCAAAGCACATTTTTTGTTCAGGGTTGAAATACAATTCCCAATTTAGCAATTTCATAATTTTGTGGTTTCTGCTATATCAGAGCTATTTGAAATCTATCCCTAAAAGGGTATATAATATTCAAGGTGCACATAGGGTCATTCAGAATAACTTCACACACACGCTACTGTGCATTTCCAAGTCCAATTCTGTTAGTAAATCCATACCGGTCACCCAGCGCCTAAATACTAGGCCTCAAATTTATATCCCGCTAAATCTCTCGTTACCGCTGTCCTGTTGTGGCTGGGAAAGTTATTTAGTGTCCGTCAAAGCACATTTTTTGTTCTGGGTTGAAATACAATTCCCAATTTAGCAATTTCATAATTTAGTGGTTCCTGCTATATCAGAGCTATTTGAAATCTATCCCTAAAAGGGTATATAATATTCAAGGTGCACATAGGGTCATTCAGAATAACTTCACACACACGCTACTGTGCATTTCCAAGTCTAATTCTGTTAGTAAATCCATACCGGTTACCCAGCGCCTAAATACTAGGCCTCAAATTTATATCCCGCTAAATCTCTCGTTACCGCTGTCCTGTTGTGGCTGGGAAAGTTATTTAGTGTCCGTCAAAGCACATTTTTTGTTCTGGGTTGAAATACAATTCCCAATTTAGCAATTTCATAATTTAGTGGTTTCTGCTATATCAGAGCTATTTGAAATCTATCCCTAAAAGGGAATATAATATTCAAGGTGCACATAGGGTCATTCAGAATAACTTCACACACACGCTACTGTGCATTTCCAAGTCCAATTCTGTTAGTAAATCCATACCGGTCACCCAGCCCCTAAATACTAGGCCTCAAATTTATATCCCGCTGAATTTGAATACAATACATTGGGCCAAATAATATTTTTGTTGTTGTGGTGAACCATAACAATGAGGAAAACATCTAGTAAGGGACGCGGACGTGGACATGGTCGTGGTGGTGTTAGTGGACCCTCTGGTGCTGGGAGAGGACGTGGCCGTTCTGCCACATCCACACGTCCTAGTGTACCAACTACCTCAGGTCCCAGTAGCCGCCAGAATTTACAGCGATATATGGTGGGGCCCAATGCCGTTCTAAGGATGGTAAGGCCTGAGCAGGTACAGGCATTAGTCAATTGGGTGGCCGACAGTGGATCCAGCACGTTCACATTATCTCCCACCCAGTCTTCTGCAGAAAGCGCACAGATGGTGCCTGAAAACCAACCCCATCAGTCTGTCACATCACCCCCATGCATACCAGGGAAACTGTCTCAGCCTCAAGTTATGCAGCAGTCTCTTATGCTGTTTGAAGACTCCGCTGGCAGGGTTTCCCAAGGGCATCCACCTAGCCCTTCCCCAGCGGTGAAAGACATAGAATGCACTGACGCACAACCACTTATGTTTCCTGATGATGAGGACATGGGAATACCACCTCAGCATGTCTCTGATGATGACGAAACACAGGTGCCAACTGCTGCGTCTTTCTGCAGTGTGCAGACTGAACAGGAGGTCAGGGATCAAGACTGGGTGGAAGACGATGCAGGGGACGATGAGGTCCTAGACCCCACATGGAATGAAGGTCGTGCCACTGACTTTCACAGTTCGGAGGAAGAGGCAGTGGTGAGACCGAGCCAACAGCGTAGCAAAAGAGGGAGCAGTGGGCAAAAGCAGAACACCCGCCGCCAAGAGACTCCGCCTGCTACTGACCGCCGCCATCTGGGACCGAGCACCCCAAAGGCAGCTTCAAGGAGTTCCCTGGCATGGCACTTCTTCAAACAATGTGCTGACGACAAGACCCGAGTGGTTTGCACGCTGTGCCATCAGAGCCTGAAGCGAGGCATTAACGTTCTGAACCTGAGCACAACCTGCATGACCAGGCACCTGCATGCAAAGCATGAACTGCAGTGGAGTAAACACCTTAAAACCAAGGAAGTCACTCAGGCTCCCCCTGCTACCTCTTCTGCTGCTGCCGCCTCGGCCTCTTCTGCTGCTGCCGCCTCGGCCTCTTCCTCCGCCTCTGGAGGAACGTTGTCACCTGCCGCCCAGCAAACAGGGGATGTACCACCAACACCACCACCACCACCTCCGTCACCAAGCGTCTCAACCATGTCACACGGCAGCGTTCAGCTCTCCATCTCACAAACATTTGAGAGAAAGCGTAAATTCCCACCTAGCCACCCTCGATCCCTGGCCCTGAATGCCAGCATTTCTAAACTACTGGCCTATGAAATGCTGTCATTTAGGCTGGTGGACACAGACAGCTTCAAACAGCTCATGTCGCTTGCTGTCCCACAGTATGTTGTTCCCAGCCGCCACTACTTCTCCAAGAGAGCCGTGCCTTCCCTGCACAACCAAGTATCCGATAAAATCAAGTGTGCACTGCGCAACGCCATCTGTAGCAAGGTCCACCTAACCACAGATACGTGGACCAGTAAGCACGGCCAGGGACGCTATATCTCCCTAACTGCACACTGGGTAAATGTAGTGGCAGCTGGGCCCCAGGCGGAGAGCTGTTTGGCGCACGTCCTTCCGCTGCCAAGGATCGCAGGGCAACATTCTTTGCCTCCTGTTGCCACCTCCTCCTTCTCGGCTTCCTCCTCCTCTTCTTCCACCTGCTCATCCAGTCAGCCACACACCTTCACCACCAACTTCAGCACAGCCCGGGGTAAACATCAGCAGGCCATTCTGAAACTCATATGTTTGGGGGACAGGCCCCACACCGCACAGGAGTTGTGGCGGGGTATAGAACAACAGACCGACGAGTGGTTGCTGCCGGTGAGCCTCAAGCCCGGCCTGGTGGTGTGTGATAATGGGCGAAATCTCGTTGCAGCTCTGGGACTAGCCAATTTGACGCACATCCCTTGCTTGGCGCATGTGCTGAATTTGGTGGTGCAGAAGTTCATACACAACTACCCCGACATGTCAGAGCTGCTGCATAAAGTGCGGGCCGTCTGTTCGCGCTTCCGGCGTTCACATCCTGCTGCTGCTCGCCTGTCTGCGCTACAGCGTAACTTCGGCCTTCCCGCTCACCGCCTCATATGCGATGTGCCCACCAGGTGGAACTCCACCTTGCACATGCTGGACAGACTGTGCGAGCAGCAGCAGGCCATAGTGGAGTTTCAGCTGCAGCACGCACGGGTCAGTCGCACTACAGAACAGCACCACTTCACCACCAATGACTGGGCCTCCATGCGAGATCTGTGTGCCCTGTTGCGCTGTTTCGAGTACTCCACCAACATGGCCAGTGGCGATGACGCCGTTATCAGCGTTACAATACCACTTCTATGTCTCCTTGAGAAAACACTTAGGGCGATGATGGAAGAGGAGGTGGCCCAGGAGGAGGAGGAGGAGGAGGAGGAGGAAGAGTGGTCATTTTTAGCACTTTCAGGCCAGTCTCTTCGAAGTGACTCAGAGGGAGGTTTTTGGCAACAGCAGAGGCCCGGTACAAATGTGGCCAGCCAGGGCCCACTAGAGGAGGACGAGGATGAGGAGGAGGTGGAGGAGGATGAGGATGAAGCATGGTCACAGCGGGGTGGCACCCAACGCAGCTCGGGTCCATCACTGGTGCATGGCTGGGGGGAAAGGCAGGACGATGACGATACGCCTCCCACAGAGGACAGCTTGTCCTTACCCCTGGGCAGCCTGGCACACATGAGCGACTACATGCTGCAGTGCCTGCGCAACGACAGCAGAGTTGCCCACATTTTAACCTGTGCGGACTACTGGGTTGCCACCCTGCTGGATCCACGCTACAAAGACAATGTGCCCACCTTACTTCCTGCACTGGAGCGTGATAGGAAGATGCGCGAATACAAGCGCACGTTGGTAGACGCGCTACTGAGAGCATTCCCAAATGTCACAGGGGAATAAGTGGAAGCCCAAGGCCAAGGCAGAGGAGGAGCAAGAGGTCGCCAAGGCAGCTGTGTCAATGCCAGCTCCTCTGAGGGCAGGGTTAGCATGGCAGAGATGTGGAAAACTTTTGTCAACACGCCACAGCTAACTGCACCACCACCTGATACGCAACGTGTTAGCAGGAGGCAACATTTCACTAACATGGTGGAACAGTACATGTGCACACCCCTCCACGTACTGACTGATGGTTCGGCCCCATTCAACTTCTGGGTCTCTAAATTGTCCACGTGGCCAGAGCTAGCCTTTTATGCCTTGGAGGTGCTGGCCTGCCCGGCGGCCAGCGTTTTGTCTGAACGTGTATTCAGCACGGCAGGGGGCGTCATTACAGACAAACGCAGCCGCCTGTCTACAGCCAATGTGGACAAGCTGACGTTCATAAAAATGAACTAGGCATGGATCCCACAGGATCTGTCCGTCCCTTGTCCAGATTAGACATTAACTACCTCCCCTTAACCATATATTATTGGACTCCAGGGCACTTCCTCATTCAATCCTATTTTTATTTTCATTTTACCATTATATTGCAAGGCTACCCAAAGTTGAATGAACCTCTCCTCTGTCTGGGTGCCGGGGCCTAAATATATGCCAATGGACTGTTCCAATGTTGGGTGACGTGAAGCCTGATTCTCTGCTATGACATGCAGACTGATTCTCTGCTGACATGAAGCCAGATCCTCTGTTACGGGACCTCTCTCCTCTGCCTGGGTGCTGGGCCTAAATTTATGAAAATGGAATCTTACAGTGGTGGGTGACGTGAAGCCTGATTCTCTGCTATGATATGAAGACTGATTCTCTGCTGACATGAAGCCAGATTGTCTGTTACGGGACCTCTCTCCTCTGCCTGGGTGCTGGGCCTAAATATATGCCAATGGACTGTTGCAGTGGTGGCTGACGTGAAGCCTCATTCTCTGCTATGACATGCAGACTAATTCTCTGCTGACATGAAGCCAGATCCTCTGTTACGGGACCTCTCTCCTCTGCCTGGGTGCTGGGCCTAAACTTATGAAAATGGACTCTTACAGTGGTGGGTGACGTGAAGCCTCATTCTCTGCTATGACATGCAGACTAATTCTCTGCTGACATGAAGCCAGATTGTCTGTTACGGGACCTCTCTCCTCTGCCTGGGTGCTGGGCCTAAATTTATGACAATGGACTGTTGCAATGGTGGGTGACGTGAAGCCTGATTCTCTGCTATGACATGCAGACTGATTCTCTGCTGACATGAAGCCAGATTGTCTGTTACGGGACCTCTCTCCTCTGCCTGGGTGCTGGGCCTAAATATATGCCAATGGACTGTTGCAGTGGTGGCTGACGTGAAGCCTCATTCTCTGCTATGACATGCAGACTAATTCTCTGCTGACATGAAGCCAGATTGTCTGTTACGGGACCTCTCTCCTCTGCCTGTGTGCTGGGCCTAAATATATGCCAATGGACTGTTGCAGTGGTGGCTGACGTGAAGCCTCATTCTCTGCTATGACATGCAGACTAATTCTCTGCTGACATGAAGCCAGATTGTCTGTTACGGGACCTCTCTCCTCTGCCTGTGTGCTGGGCCTAAATATATGCCAATGGACTGTTGCAGTGGTGGCTGTACGTGAAGCCTCATTCTCTGCTATGACATGCAGACTGATTCTCTGCTGACATGAAGCCAGATTGTCTGTTACGGGACCTCTCTCCTCTGCCTGGGTGCTGGGCCTAAATATATGCCAATGGACTGTTGCAGTGGTGGCTGACGTGAAGCCTCATTCTCTGCTATGACATGCAGACTAATTCTCTGCTGACATGAAGCCAGATTGTCTGTTACGGGACCTCTCTCCTCTGCCTGTGTGCTGGGCCTAAATATATGCCAATGGACTGTTGCAGTGGTGGCTGACGTGAAGCCTCATTCTCTGCTATGACATGCAGACTAATTCTCTGCTGACATGAAGCCAGATTGTCTGTTACGGGACCTCTCTCCTCTGCCTGTGTGCTGGGCCTAAATATATGCCAATGGACTGTTGCAGTGGTGGCTGACGTGAAGCCTCATTCTCTGCTATGACATGCAGACTGATTCTCTGCTGACATGAAGCCAGATTGTCTGTTACGGGACCTCTCTCCTCTGCCTGGGTGCTGGGCCTAAATATATGCCAATGGACTGTTGCAGTGGTGGCTGACGTGAAGCCTCATTCTCTGCTATGACATGCAGACTAATTCTCTGCTGACATGAAGCCAGATTGTCTGTTACGGGACCTCTCTCCTCTGCCTGGGTGCTGGGCCTAAACTTATGAAAATGGACTCTTACAGTGGTGGGTGACGTGAAGCCTCATTCTCTGCTATGACATGCAGACTAATTCTCTGCTGACATGAAGCCAGATTCTCTGTTACGGGACCTCTCTCCTCTGCCTGGGTGCTGGGCCTAAATATATGCCAATGGACTGTTGCAGTGGTGGCTGACGTGAAGCCTCATTCTCTGCTATGACATGCAGACTAATTCTCTGCTGACATGAAGCCAGATCCTCTGTTACGGGACCTCTCTCCTCTGCCTGGGTGCTGGGCCTAAATTTATGAAAATGGACTCTTACAGTGGTGGGTGACGTGAAGCCTGATTCTCTGCTATGACATGAAGACTGATTCTCTGCTGACATGAAGCCAGATTGTCTGTTACGGGACCTCTCTCCTCTGCCTGTGTGCTGGGCCTAAATATATGCCAATGGACTGTTGCAGTGGTGGCTGACGTGAAGCCTCATTCTCTGCTATGACATGCAGACTAATTCTCTGCTGACATGAAGCCAGATTCTCTGTTACGGGACCTCTCTCCTCTGCCTGGGTTCCGGGGCCTAAATATCTGAGAATGGACTGTTCCAGTGGTGGGTGACGGGAAGCCAGATTCTCTGCTATGGGACCTCTCTCCAATTGATTTTGGTTAATTTTTATTTATTTAATTTTTATTTTAATTCATTTCCCTATCCACATTTGTTTGCAGGGGATTTACCTACATGTTGCTGCCTTTTGCAGCCCTCTAGCCCTTTCCTGGGCTGTTTTACAGCCTTTTTAGTGCCGAAAAGTTCGGGTCCCCATTGACTTCAATGGGGTTCGGGTTCGGGACGAAGTTCGGATCGGGTTCGGATCCCGAACCCGAACATTTTCGGGAAGTTCGGCCGAACTTCTCGAACCCGAACATCCTGGTGTTCGCTCAACTCTACCTGTAGCCCATTTCCTGCACACGCCTGTACACGGTGGCTCTGGATGTTTCTACTCCAGCTTCAGTCCACTGCTTCCGCAGGTCCCCCAAGGTCTGGAATAGGTCCTTCTCCACAATCTTCCTCAGGGTCCGGTCACCTCTTCTCGTTGTGCAGCGTTTTCTGCCACACTTTTTCCTTCCCACAGACTTCCCACTGAGGTGCCTTGATACAGCACTCTGGGAACAGCCTATTCGTTCAGAAATTTCTTTCTGTGTCTTACCCTCTTGCTTGAGGGTGTCAATGATGGCCTTCTGGACAGCAGTCAGGTCGGCAGTCTTACCAATGATTGCGGTTTTGAGTAATGAACCAGGCTTGGAGTTTTTAAAAGCCTCAGGAATCTTTTGCAGGTGTTTAGAGTTAATTAGTTGATTCAGATGATTAGGTTAATAGTTCGTTTAGAGAACCTTTTCATGATATGCTATTTTTTTTAGATAGGAATTTTGGGTTTTCATGAGCTGTATGCCAAAATCATCAATATTAAAACAATAAAAGGCTTGAACTACTTCAGTTGTGTGTAATGAATCTAAAATATATGAAAGTCTAATGTTTATCAGTACATTACAGAAAATAATGAACTTTATCACAATATGCAATTTTTTGGAGAAGGACCTGTATATATATGAAAAAAAACATTTAATTATACAGAGGCAGGCTCGGACTGGCCCACCGGGGTACAGAGGAATCCCCCGGTGGGCCCCTGGGTAAAGTGGGCCCCTAGTCTCCCACCCTCTGAACAAGTGGCACATAACACATTAGACTTTTTGCACTACATACATTTAATCAATGTACAGCACCTCCACCAGCCTATGTTCATATAAGATTATTTATTATATTTGAAAGTATGGTTGGCTCCCAAAATACATTTTACTGATGGGCCCTAGGTACCCCAGTCCGACACTGTACAGATGTAGGGTAGGGTCACAGACTCATGGGTCTCAGCCAGGGCAGCAGTGTTCTTCTTGTATCCTGTAAGGGAGCAGCAGCAGCAGCTGGGCACGAACACTATCACGCCGCCGACGCCCTCACCTCAATAGCACTAGGCGCGCGGGCCGGGCAAGCAGCTCAGACTCTTCCTTCCAACTTTGCCGCTGGTCACCCAGATGGGACCACTCCCTCTCCTGGCTGCTCTTCTGCCTCCGCCCCCCTATGTGAACTTAGCCACAGCCCGCAGGACTGTAGGACAGGTATTGAAATTACAGTGCGGCACTGTGGTGCGGCGGCTTAAAGGGGAAATGAAAATCAGCGGGAATCTCCTCTGGGGGTGGGGTGGGCCCGGTTGCTCCTCCCCCCTGGATCCGCCACTGACCTTTCTGTGAACCTTGGAAATGCTCCTAATTTTAATTGTTTGTCCACCCTTTAACATTATTTTAGATGTCCATTAGTGTTGATCGAGCAGAACACCAGTTCGGCTCGAGCATCTCGATGCTCGGCACATGTGCTCGAGAGCAATGCTCGAGTCTCCTCCCCGCACGTTTGTTGGCTGCTACGCAGCCACGCAGCCAATAGACATGCAGATAAGTAATGCCCTTCACTGTAATGCCGTAGCCATGTTGGTTACTGGCATTACAGTGATTGGCTGGCCGGAACGCGTCATCGGGTGCTATATAGCACACGATGACACGTGTTCGGCTAAGTCAGGGAGAGCTGTGCTGAGGAAGGGAAAGATAGAGTAGGGAGTGAAATAAGTTTTTTTTGTGTAGATAAACTTGTCAGGGACCCAAAAGTTCTTTTAGGGACTATTGTGTGTGGCAGCAGCAATATACATTTTTTGCGCAACCTGCGCTAAATTGTTAAAACTTTACAGACCCAAAGGTCCTTTTAACCCCTTAAGGACCCAGCCCTATTTCACCTTAAGGACTTGGCCATTTTTTGCAAATCTGACCAGTGTCACTCATCTGACTTATCCAGGCCATTCTGAGATTGTTTTTTCGTCACATATTGTTCTTCATGACACTGGTAAAATGAAGCCCAAAAAATTATTATTTTTGCATAAAAAAATACCTAATTTACCAAAAATTTAGAAAAATTTGCAAATTTCAAAGTTTCAGTTTCTCTACTTCTGTAATACATAGTAATACCCCCAAAAATTGTAATGACTTTACATTCCCCATATGTCTACTTCATGTTTGAATTATTTTGGGAATGATATTTTATTTTTTGGGGATGTTACAAGGTTTAGAACTTTAGAAGCAAATATTGAAATTTTTAGAAATTTACAAAAAACCAATTTTTAGGGACCACTACAGCTCTGAAGTCACTTTGCGAGGCTAAGAAACCACCTAAAAATGACCCCATTCTATAAACTACACCCCTCAAGGTATTCAAAACTGATTTTACAAACTTCGTTAACCCTTTAGGTGTTGCACAAGAGTTATTGGCAAATGGGGATGAAATTTGAGAATTTCATTTTTTTGCCTAATTTTCCATTTTAACCCATTTTTTCCACTAACAAAGAAAGGGTTAACAGCCAAACAAGACTGTATCTTTATTGCCCTGACTCTGCCGTTTACAGAAACACCCCATATGTGGCCGTAAACTACTGTACGGCCACACAGCGGGGCGTAGAGTGAAAGGTGCGCCGTTTGGTTTTTGGAAGGCAGATTTTGCTGGACTGGTTTATTTACACCATGTCCCATTTGAAGCCCCCTGATGCACCCCTAGAGTAGAAATTACCTAAAAAGGACCCCATCTAAGAAACTACACCCCTCAAGGTATTCAAAACTGATTTTACAAACTTTGTTAACCCTTTAGGTGTTGCACAAGATTTAATGGAAAATAGAGATACAATTTAAAAGTTTCACTTTTTGGGCAGATTTTCCATTTCAAAGCAAGGGTTAACAGCCAAACAAAACTTAATATTTATGGCCCTGATTCTGTAGTTTACAGAAACACCTCATATGTGGTTGTAAACCGCTGTACGGGCACACGGCAGGGCGCAGAAGGAAAGGAATGCCATACGGTTTTTGGAAGGCAGATTTTGCTGGACTGGTTTTTTTGACACCATGTCCCATTTGAAGCCCCCCCTGATGCACCCCTAGAGTAGAAACTCCAAAAAAGTGACCCTATTTTAGAAACTACGGGATAGGGTGGCAGTTTTGTTGGTACTAGTTTAGGGTACATATGATTTTTGGTTGCTCTATATTACACTTTTTGTGCGGCAAGGTAACAAGAAATAGCTTTATTGGCACCGTTTTTTTGTTGCTATTTACAACATTTATCTGAAAGGTTAGATCAAGTGGTAATTTTATAGAGCAGGTTGTCACGGACGCGGCGATACCTAATATGTATACAATTTTTTTTATTTATGTAAGTTTTACACAATGATTTCATTTTTAAAACAAAAAAAGTTTTAGTGTCTCCATAGCCTAAGAGCCATAGTTTTTTCAGTTTTTGGGCGATTATCTGAAGTAGGGTCTCATTTTTTGCTGAGATGGCTGTTTTATTGGCACTATTTTGGGGTGCATATGACTTTTTGATCGCTTGCTATTGCACTTTTTGTGATGTAAGATGACAAAAAATTGCTTTTTTTACGGTGGTCACCTGAGGGGTTAACTCATGTGATATTTTTATAGAGCCGGTCGATACGGACACGGCGATAACTAATATGTATACTTTTTCTTTATTTATGTAAGTTTTACACAATGATTTCATTTTTGAAACAAAAAAAATCATGTTTTAGTGTTTCCATAGTCTAAGAGCCATAGTTTTTTTCATTTTTTGGGCGATTATCTTGGGTAGGGTATCAATTTTTGCAGAATGAGATGACGGTTTGATTGGCACTATTTTGGCATACATGCGATTTTTTTGATCACTTTTATTACCTTTTTTGGGAAGTAAGGTGGGCAAAAAATTTAATTTTCTCATAGTTTTTATTTTTTTATTTTTATGGTGTTCACCGTGCGGGGAAAGTAACATGACCGTTTTATAGATCAGGTCGTTACGGACGCGGCGATACCAAACATGTGTAAGGAATTTTATATTTTTCATTTTTAACCAGTGATAAATGTGTTTTTTGATTTTTACATTTTTTTCACTTTTTTTACTTTTTTTTTACCCAGACCCACTTGGTTCTTGAAGATCCAGTGGGTCTGATGTATTTTACTTACACTTTGTCTGAACAGATCTATGCCTTTTGCACAGATCTGTTCAGCACCATGGACAGCAGGACGCCTGAGAAGGCGTCCTGTTGCCATGGGAACCTTCCCCGTCTGCGAAGTTGTGGCCACAACTTCGCAGACGGGGAAGGGTAAGGACTGGGGCTCCCTCCCTCTGTCACCCTATCCTGTCGGGGGGCTGCAAAGGCACAGCAGCCCCCCGATGGGAGAGGGAGGGAGCCGCATCTTAATGTTAACTCTTTCCATACAGCGGTCCATACGGACTGCTGTATGGAAAGGGTTAAACGGCTGACATCCATTCACAGATGTCAGCCGTTTATACCAGAGTGTAGGTAATGTGCTGACACTCTGGTATACCACTGTACACCAACGATTATTCGGCGGGAGGCGGGCGGGGGATCGCGATCCCGCCTGCCGCACCGCCCGCCTCCCGCACCTCACGCACCGCCCGCAACACCCCCCCTGCACCACCCACCGCCATAAAACCATCCAGGGGTGCAGGGGGGGTGAAATAAACTTTATTTGGGGCATTTTGAAGTTTGATCCCCGCGGTCCGATCAGATTCAGCCAAAAGCGCAGCAAACCGCAGGTCTGAATTGACCTGCAGTTTGCTGAGATCGCCGATACGGGGGGGTCAAATGACCCCCCCCAGCGTTGTGACAGGATGACGGCTGAATAATTTCAGCCGGCATCCTGTGCGGATTAACCCCAGCAGCGCCGCAATCTAACTTTAAACGCATGACGTACCGGTAAGTCATTGGTCTGTCACGGACGGTGTACAGGAAACAAGGCAAAGCAACATGCATAAATGACTCGCTGGATCCAAAAACTAAGGAACCAAGGGGAGACCCCTGCAGAAGACCTGGCACTTTCCCTGGCTGCTCAGCCTATGCAAAGATCCGAATGGTGGAGGTTTGCATATCCACGTACCTTGACTATATAACCCCTGAGCACCCTACAATAGTGAGGGGACACGACCACCGGCTCCCTACACAAGATACGGAGGGAGTCAGGGTCACCTGGGATCCAGCAAACAGAAAATAACAGATAAATGTTCAACACTTAGCTTTTGTAGCAGACAGGAGAACAAGATCAGCATGCACACACACTCCAGGAAGAAGTATAAGCCGCCCAGAAAAGCATTCTGGGGAGGAATTTAAAGGGAAGCAATTAGTCCAACACATGGCAGCTGAGAGAGGCTAACGAGATGAGGAACTGAATACCACAACAAAGAAAGTCAAGGAGGAGGTTCTGAAAGGCCTCTGTCAGAGCTTCTCAGCTGTCTGGTTGTGACAGTACCCCTCCCTCTACGAGTGGACTCCGGACACTCAGAACCCACCTTCTCAGGATGGGACCTATGGAAAGCCCTGATGAGACGAGAGGCCTTAATGTCCGTCACTGGGACCCACATCCTCTCCTCAGGACCATACCCCTCCCAATGAACAAGGTACTGAAGAGAACCGCGGACAAGACGAGAATCCACAATCCTAGAGACCTGAAATTCAAGATTCCCATCAACCATAATCGGAGGAGGAGGCAAAGGCGAGGGTACAATGGGTTGAACATAAGGTTTCAATAAGGACTTATGAAAAACATTATGGATCTTCCAAGTCTGAGGAAGATCAAGACGGTAAGCAACAGGATTGATGACAGACAGGATTTTGTAAGGCCCAATAAACCTAGGACCCAACTTCCAGGAGGGAACCTTCAATTTGATATTCTTGGTAGACAACCACACCAGATCACCAACATTCAGGTCCGGACCAAGCACACGTCTCTTATCTGCCACACGCTTATATCTCTCACTCATGCTCTTTAGATTATCCTGAATCTTTTGCCAAATAGATGACAAAGACGAGGAGAATCTGTCCTCATCAGGTAAACCAGAAGACCCCTCTCCCGAGAAAGTCCCAAACTGCGGATGAAACCCATATGCACCAAAAAATGGTGACTTATCAGAGGACCCCTGACGACGGTTATTTAAAGCAAACTCAGCAAGGGACAAAAAAGAACACCAATCCTCTTGATTCTCCACCACAAAACAGCGCAGATACGTCTCCAGATTCTGATTGACGCGCTCTGTCTGGCCATTCGACTGCGGGTGGAAAGCAGAAGAGAATGACAACCGAACCCCCAAGCGAGAACAGAAAGCCTTCCAGAATCTGGAAACAAACTGCGTGCCCCTATCAGAGACTATGTCTGAAGGAATACCGTGCAATTTGACAATGTGATCAATAAATGCCTGCGCCAGCGTCTTAGCATTGGGCAAACCAGGAAAAGGGATGAAATGCACCATTTTGCTAAAACGGTCCACCACCACCAGAATCACAGTCTTCCCCGAGGAACGAGGCAGGTCCGTTATGAAGTCCATGGACAGATGTGTCCAAAGACGGGAAGGAATGGGTAAGGGAAGGAGAGGACCTGATGGCCGTGAATGAGGGACTTTGGCACGAGCGCAAGTCTCGCAGGCTGCCACAAAACCCTCAACCGACTTACGAAGCGCAGGCCACCAGAATCTCCGAGCGATGAGATCCAGTGTGGCTCTTACCCCCGGGTGCCCAGAAAGGACGTATCGTGGTGTTCTTTAAAAATCTTGTGTCTTAAAGCGAGAGGCACAAACAACCTCCCAGGAGGACAAAGATCAGGAGCCTCTGACTGGGCTGCCTGCACCTCTGCCTCCAATTCAGGAAAAAGAGCAGAGACCACCACACCTTCAGCCAAAATGGGACCCGGGTCTTCAAAATTCCCGCCTCCCGGAAAACAACGTGACAGGGCATCTGCCTTCACATTCTTAACTCCAGGGCGGAACGTGACAACAAAATTAAACCTAGAAAAGAACAAAGACCATCTGGCCTGTCTCGGGTTCAGACGCTTGGCTGACTCCAAGTAGGCCAGATTTTTATGGTCAGTAAATACGGTAATAGGGTGTCTGGCTCCCTCTAGCCAATGGCGCCATTCCTCAAAAGCCAACTTGATAGCCAACAATTCCCTATCTCCCACATCGTAATTTCTCTCTGCGGAGGAGAGTTTTCTTGAGAAAAAGGCACACGGTCGCCAATTGGCAGGAGAGGAACCCTGAGACAAGACCGCCCCCACACCCACCTCAGAAGCATCAACCTCAACTATGAAGGGTAAAGAAACATCAGGTTGCACCAAGATGGAAGCGGAAGCAAAACTCTCCTTGATATCAGAAAAAGCCTTACGCGCCTCTACCGACCAAGAAGAAAAATCTACCCCCTTTCTGGCCATATCAGTGAGTGGTTTAACAATAGAAGAATAATTCAAAATGAACTTCCTGTAATAATTGGCAAAGCCCAAAAAACGCATCAGCGCCTTCTAAATCTCAGGAAGCTCCCACTCAAGCACAGCGCGGACCTTCTCGGGGTCCATGCGAAAACCAGAAGCGGAGAGAAGAAACCCCAGAAATTTAATTTCTGGAACCGCAAACACACATTTTTCCAGTTTCGCATATAATTTATTCTCCCGCAGGATGAGCAAGACCTGACGTAAATGTTCCTTTTGAAATCGGGAGAAAAAATCAAAATGTCATCCAAATACACCAATACAAATTTTCCCATCAAATGATAAAAAATGCTGTTCACGAAATGCTGAAAAACGGCTGGGGCATTCATCAAACCAAAAGGCATAACCAAATTTTCAAAATGGCCCTCAGGAGTATTGAAGGCCGTCTTCCATTCATCCCCTTCTCTGACCCTGACCAGGTTGTATGCCCCTCTTAGATCTAATTTGGAAAAGACTTTAGCCCCAACAACCTGGTTAAACAGGTCCGGGATCAGAGGAAGCGGATAAGGGTCACGAATTGTGATACTGTTCAGCTCCCTGAAATCCAGACAGGGTCTTAAAGAACCATCTTTTTTCTTAACAAAGAAAAAACCAGCGGCAACAGGTGACTTCGAGGGTCGTATGTGTCCTTTTCTCAGACTCTCAGAGATATAAGCACGCATAGCGATCCTCTCAGGTTGGGAAAGATTGTATAAACGAGATTTAGGCAGCTTGGCGTCTGGGATGAGATTAATAGGGCAATCGTACTCCCTGTGCGGGGGCAAATCCTGAACTCCACTCTCAGAGAAGACATCCGAAAATTCGGAGAGAAAAGATGGTACAGTCTTAGTAGCAACCTCAGAAACAGATATCATGAGGCAATTCTCTTTGCAAAAGTCACTCCAACCATTTATTTGCCTCGCTTGCCAATCAATGGTGGGGTTATGCTTAGTGAGCCAGGGCAGCCCCAACACCAGAGGGGTAGGCAAACCGCTAAGGACGAAACATGACACATCCTCAACATGAGCATCACTCACAATTAAACGGATATCGTGAACTATGCCCTTTAATGATTTCTGAGAAAGTGGAGCGGAATCGATAGCAAAAACAGGAATATCCTTTCCCAAAGTGCGCACCTGGAAACCATGAGTTATCGCAAATTGATTATCAATGAGATTGACCGATGCTCCACTATCCACAAAAATCTCACAAAAAATGTTCTTGCTCTCTAGCGCCACCCTAGCCGGCAGGACAAAACGGTAACTACAAGCAAATGGAAAACCTTCAATTTCCGCCTCAACCCTGCCAATAGTAACAGACGGAACATTTTTAAAATATTTTTTCCTGTTTGTTTCTTTATTACCTCCAGAAAACTGCCTGAATCTCCTAGAGGGACAAATATTTGCCAGATGATTTATACCTCCACAACAAAAACAAACCCTCCCATGCGAGCTGAATCTTCTATTGTCAGAAGCAATCAACCCCAGCTGCATGGGCTCCTGCTCAGAAGGGGCTGACGGCGACTGAGACCCCTGAACGGAGAGGCCGTGCCCCCTCCGGCAGCGAAAAGGCCCAGGACTGAGCGTTACCTCTGAGCAGCGATATAATGATCCCCACCCTCCGTTCCTCATCACCAGAGGAATGGGGAAGAAGGCGAAAATGGAGTTTGCAAGCCTCTCTAAAACGCACAAAATTCTCACTACCCCCGGAGAACGTATCCGGGAGCGAGATCTTAGGCTCAGAACAAACTCCATGAACGCAAGCTGAACCGGTCACTAGAAACTGATAAAAAGTCTTACGGAGATCAGCTACCTCCAATGAAAGACCCTGGAAGCGTTCAGCCAAAAGTGAAACCGGATCCATGCTTGAGACGGTTTTGGTGGCTTATAATGTCACGGACGGTGTACAGGAAACAAGGCAAAGCAACATGCATAAATGACTCGCTGGATCCAAAAACTAAGGAACCAAAGGGAGACCCCTGCAGAAGACCTGGCACTTTCCCTGGCTGCTCAGCCTATGCAAAGATCCGAATGGTGGAGGTTTGCATATCCACGTACCTTGACTATAAAACCCCTGAGCACCCTACAATAGTGAGGGGACACGACCACCGGCTCCCTACACAAGATACGGAGGGAGTCAGGGTCACCTGGGATCCAGCAAACAGAAAATAACAGATAAATGTTCAACACTTAGCTTTTGTAGCAGACAGGAGAACAAGATCAGCATGCACACACACTCCAGGAAGAAGTATAAGCCGCCCAGAAAAGCATTCTGGGGAGGAATTTAAAGGGAAGCAATTAGTCCAACACATGGCAGCTGAGAGAGGCTAACGAGATGAGGAACTGAATACCACAACAAAGAAAGTCAAGGAGGAGGTTCTGAAAGGCCTCTGTCAGAGCTTCTCAGCTGTCTGGTTGTGACATGGTCCCTAAGGGGTTAAGGACTATTGTTGTATGTGGCAGCAGCAATATAAATCTTTAGCGCAACCTGCGCTAAATTGCTAAAAATTTACAGATGCAAAAGTCCCTTCAAGGACTATATTGTGTGACAGCAATATCTATTTTTAGCGCATCTGCTAAATAGCGTGCAATAGTTATGCCGCTGCAGACAGCGACATTATCTGCGCTACATCTCCTGTGTAACGTGTGCACATCCCAAAAATATCAGTGACATCCAGTGTACTTTTTCCGTAGACGGTGTCCGCTGCGGACAGTGACATTATCTGAGGTATTTCTACTGTGTAACGTTTCCACATCCAAAATACCTGTGACATTCCCTATAATTTTGTATTAGCCGCTGCTGAGATCAGGGACATTATCTGCGGTATTTCTCCTGTGTAAAGTGTGTGCATCCCAAATACCTTTTTTTATTTTTTTGCGCATACACTTACAAATCCTACGCTATTGTATGTGTGACATACTTTCAAGCATATATAACATTTAATAGGAAAAAGGCAAGCAGTAAGGGACAGGGAAGTGGCCGTGATGCTGATGGTGCACACAGAGGCCGTGGCCCTGGGCGTGTTAAAACTGTGCCTGCTGCCAGAGCACAAGAAAAAAAATCATTCACGATACCTAGCTTCATGTCCCAGTTTGCAGGATGGCGCAGAACAACGCTCTCAAAGTCAGACCAGTGCGACCAGGTGGTCGGTTGGATTGCAGCAGATAATGCTTCCAGTCGGTTAGGCACCACCCTGTCTTCCACCAGGTCCAGTCTCAGTAGCCAAGAGTTTGGTCAACACAATTCTCACCCTGATCCTCCTTCCTCCCACCATGGAGAGTCTTGCCAAACAAGTGATCACACACTCGGATATTCTGAGGAGCTCTTTTCAGCGCCATTCCTTCATTTGGGCCTCTCGACAACCCTGCTTGAAGAGGGACATGAGATCTTGTGCCCTGATTCCCAAACTCTTGAGCATCTACAGTCACAAGAAGATGACGGTGGGGAATCGCAATTAGTGTTTCACGAGGTGGATGATGATGATGAGACACAGTTGCCAATAAGTCAACGGCAATTAGAGGTTGATGATGAGGACACAGTTGGCAATAACTGAGGTTGTTGTTAGGTCAACAAGTCAGGAGGATGAGCAGAGTGAGGAAGTGGAAGAGGAGGTGGTAGTCGATGAAGTCACTGACCCAACCTGGGAAGGTGGCAAGCCAAGCGAAGACAGGAGTTCAGAGGGGGAGGGATCCACAGCACCGCAACAGGCTGGAAGAGGCCGTGGGGTGCCAAAAAGGGAGAAGGCGGGCCACACCAAACAGACCCGCAACTGTTCCCTGGAGCACGCCGTTGCGGAAATCTCCCTTGCCAAGGGATAGGTGTTCCGCAGTCTGGCGCTTTTTTGAGGAATGTGCGGACTACAAAAGAGTTGTAATTTGCAAACTGTGCCATACAAAAATTAGCAGGGACGTGAACACTAGCAACCTCACCACCACCAGCATGATCTACCACATGGCATAAAAGCACCATAATAGGTGCACCGAACGCCTGGGTCCACAATCTGTATCTACAGGTCACACCACTGCCTCCTCTTCCCCTGTGTTACGTGCTGGCCAATCCCCTGTCGAAGGCGCAGGCCCGGATGCCTCCCGCCCTGCACCTTCGCAAGCACCATCAGCGATAACGCTATTATCAGCATCACCATCCAACTTCTGTGTCTACTCAAACGCTCACTGCTCACAATTAAGGCCGACGCTTTGCATGTGGAAGAGGTGGAAATGGGAGAAGATATTAGACAGGGTGATAGCCAGACCACCCTCAGTTCGTCTTCTCAGCACAAATTGGATGAGGAGGAGGAGCAGGAGACGGTTGCCTCCGCTACAGAGGGCAGTACCCATGAAAGTTGAATTCCATATGTTCAGCGTGGATGGGCAGAAGAGGAGGAAGAGGATGAGGAGATTGACAGTCATTTCCTGATGGCAGCGAAGACTTGCCTGTTGGGACTCTGGCACACATGGCTGACTTCATGTTAGGCTGCCTTTCCCTTGACACAGGCGTTTTACGCATTTTGGACAACACCGATTACTGGTTGTTCACCCTTCTGGACCCCCGCTACAAAGAGAACTTCTCATCCCCTATTCTTGTGGTGGAGAGGACAAGCAAAATGGTGCAATACCAGAAGGTCCTTGTGGAAAAATTGCTCAAAAAATTTCCAGCTGACAACGCTGGCAGCAGAGTACGTAGTTCCTTGGGCATCCGAGGAGGGGAGACAAGGGGAACACACAGCAGTTCGAACAGAGGCAAGGCAACACTCTCCAAGGCCTGGGACAGTTTCATGACACCACGCCAGCACCCTTACCCTGATGCACGGCCTAGTGTCACAAGGAGAGAAAAGTTTTGGAAGATGGTGAAGGAGTACGTAGCAGACCGTGTCAGCGTCCTCAATTATCCCTCTGTGCCTTACAACTACTGGGTGTCCAAGCTGGACAAGTGTCATGAACTGGCACTCTACGCCTTGGAGGTGCCACCAGCGTTTTGTCAGAGCGGGTATTTAGTGCTGCTGGGGGCATAATAACTGATAAGCGCATCCACCTGTCAACTGAAAATGCTGACAGGTTGACTCTTATAAAAATCATCAAGGCTTGGATTGCCCCTGACTTCTCTACTCCACCAGAGGAAAGCGGCTGAACATAAAGGCACTTTAAAATGTGTTTTTTATAATGTACTGAATACACTGAATTCCCATGCACCCCTTCCACCACAAAAAAGGGTATATGGTTCAATCTTCCTTTTCTCGTCATCCTCCTCCTCTTCTTCCATCATATCAACATGCTTTACATATAATGTTTTAGAGAGTCTTCTCACTTGCAGGCCCTCACCTACAATCTTTTAGAGGGTCAGCTTAGCTGCAGGCACCCGCATGTAATGTTTTAGAGGGTCAGCTCACCAGCAGACCCTCACCTACAATCTTTTAGAGGGTCAGCTCACCTGCAGCTCCTTGCTTGTAATGTTTTAGAGGGTCAGCTCATCAGCAGGCTCTCACCTACAATCTTTTAGAGGGTCAGCTCACCTGCAGGCCCTCGCATGTAATGTTTTAGAGGGTCAGCTCACCAGCAGGCCCTCACCTACAATCTTTTACAGGGTCAGCTCATCTGCAGGCTCTCGTATATAATGTTTTAGAGGGTCAGCCCACTTGCAGGCCCTTACCTACAATCTTTTAGAGGGTCAGCTCACCAGCAGGTTCTAAACCATAATGTTTTACAGGGTCAGCTCACCAGCAGGCCCTCACCTACAATCTTTTAAAGGGTCAGCTCACCAGCAGGCCCTCGGATATAATGTTTTTGAGGATCAGCTCACCAGCAGGCCCTTGCCCATAATTGTTTCAATGGTCAGCTCAGCAGCAGGCACTCGCCCATAATTTTTTTGTTGCTCAGATCAGCAGCAGGCACTGGCTCCTAATGTTTTAGAGAGTCAGCTTTGCAGTAGACCCTGATTTTTTAGAGGGTCAGCTCATCAGCAGGCTCTCACCTACAATCTTTTAGAGGGTCAGCTCACCTGCAGCTCCTTGCTTGTAATGTTTTAGAGGGTCAGCTCATCAGCAGGCTCTCACCTACAATCTTTTAGAGGGTCAGCTCACCTGCAGGCCCTCGCATGTAATGTTTTAGAGGGTCAGCTCACCAGCAGGCCATCAACCATAATGTTTTACAGGGTCATCTCACCAGCAGTCCCTCACCTACAATCTTTTAGAGGGTCAGCTCACCAGCAGGCTCTCACCTACAATCTTTTAGAGGGTCAGCTCACCAGCAGGCTCTCACCTACAATCTTTTAGAGGGTCAGCTCACCTGCAGGCCCTCACCTACAATCTTTTAGAGGGTCAGCTCATCTGCAGGCTCTCGCATATAATGTTTTAGAGGGTCAGCTCACCAGCAGGCCCTCACCTATAATCTTTTAAAGGGTCAGCTCACCAGCAGGCCCTCGGATATAATGTTTTTGAGGATCAGCTCACCAGCAGGCCCTTGCCCATAATTGTTTCAATGGTCAGCTCAGCAGCAGGCACTCGCCCATAATTTTTTTGCTGCTCAGATCAGCAGCAGGCACTGGCTCCTAATGTTTTAGAGAGTCAGCTTTGCAGCAGACCCTCACCCCTAATGTTTTAGATGGTCAGCTCAGCAGCAGGCCCTCGCCGTAATGTTTTAGAGGGTCATCAGCAGGCCCTTTCTCCTAATGTTTTTGAGGGTCACAGCAGGCCATCAATAATTTTTCAAGGGTAAATGATGCCCTCTTTTATGTCTAATAAAGGGTGTATTGGAGTGCCGGTTCCTTGTAATTTTGGAAGCCCTTTCACTTAGTGCATAGGCTTTATGAGTGTAGGAGTCCCACTACGTGAACAATTGTACCACAATGTGAAGGAGGCCCTCCATTATGTGATATACAGGTTGTATCGGAGTGCCTCTTCCTTGTAATTTTTGGCAGCACTTGCACTTTATATACAAGTAAATATATAGGAAAGAATGTTTCCTAACAATTTTTCCTCTAAAATCGATTTTATCTTCGGTTTTGTGCGTATTAGTGTCAGTCTGTAAAAGTGGCGTAGTACTTGGACAACATCATTCCCAGCAGCGACCTGGGAGTCCAATATGCATCCAGAAATCCTCCCCATGCTGTTCCCGAACTATTTTGGTGGTGTTTCCATCAATTTCTGATCTTTTCCTATGAACCAGACACCCTCCCCTCTTCAGAGCAGGGGGTGCCTGGTTTAATGCTCAGGTTCTCCCATTGACTTCCATTGTGCTTGGTAGCTCGGTAGAGCACCCAAGCATCCCGAGGTGTTCGACCCGAGCACCTTAACACCCGAGCACTTTGGTGCTCAATCAACACTAATGTCCATTTATAAATTGGAAGTCAAAACGATGTGCAAGATCTGTCAGATAATGAAAAACACCGGTAACCAACAGACCTCATTAACCAATAATAAACTCTATCAAGTTCTGTTCTGATTTCCACCATTCTGATGGAGAGAATAATGCTAAATGTGGTACTATTCTTTCTGGAAAATCTGCTAAGAATGCAGACAAAGGTTCAGAATTGTGAACAGATCCTTACAAACGTGTCACAACAGAATCTGCTCTTCAGCCAACCCATGCACTAGAGCATACTAGAAGGAGAGGTTAGGAAACTGTCTATAATAAAAACTGTATGTGCTGCCCATAGGAACCAATCACACCACAGCTTTCACTTGTAGTAGTGCTCTTGGAAAATGAAAGCTACACTGTGATTGATTGCTATTGGTAACAAAGACAGTTTTTCTTTTAGAAAGTGTCGTAAATCTGCCCCTGTGTACTCAGCTCTAGTCAGCTCTGTAGGGTTCTGTATACCTACCAACCGTCTTGTTGGTAAATTTGTG
The DNA here is from genome assembly GCF_014858855.1 of Bufo gargarizans. NCBI lineage: Eukaryota > Metazoa > Chordata > Amphibia > Anura > Bufonidae > Bufo > Bufo gargarizans. The sequence continues at coordinate 153,958,716 of NC_058086.1, read as the reverse complement.
GCATTTAAACCCCTCCCCGGGAATCCCTGAAACTAGAGTTGAGCGGACACCTGGATGTTCGGGTTCGACAGGTTCGGCTGAACTTCACAAAAAAGTTATAGTTCGGAACCCGAACTTGACCCCGAACCCGAACCCCATTGAAGTAAATGGGGACCTGAACTTTTGAGCACTAAAATGGCTCTAATAAAATCATGGAAAGGGCTAGAGGGCTGCAAATGGCAGCAAAATGTGGTTACGAGCATGGCAAGTGCTCTGCAAACAAATGTGGATAGTGAAATGACTTCAAATAACACAAAATACGTAAAAATAAAAAATAATAATCTTGATCTAAGAGGAGGAGGTCTATATGGAGTAGGAGGTTGAGGAGGCGGTGGATGTGGCGGTGTAGGTGGAAGCGGCAGCGGAGGAGGTAGCCAACACTGTTTTAAATTTTTTTATTTTGTTTAAATTAGGGTACACCCGAAAAATTTGGGAAATATAACCTGTGATAACCCCCTCCAGCCGTGCTAAACAAACGTTCAGACAATACACGATCCAATTGGATATCTTCTCTATCAACTTTCAATGTTCTTTTCTGCGCCTAATATGGTGATCACGGGTAGCGGGGAATCAGGGTTCCAGGCCGGAGAGGGAGCCTTAGAAAGGGATACCACATCCAAGGGAGGTCAATGGATGAAATTAAATTATTGAGCGGAAATGTGGGACAAATTATTGAAGCAGAAGCTTCCAAGTAAAGGAGGGGCGGGCGGAAATTACTCACTCCCGACTCGGGGAGGTAGTGACAATAAATAACAATACAGGGCTCTTAAGATGCCCTGTTATTGGAATAATTAATAAAAAATTACAGGTAATGTCACTGGGGTATTTTGGATTTGGAAATGTTAGACAGGAGAGGCCCTGCTGCCGCTTTGTTGACTCTAGATAACTTCTGCCTGATTGCACGTCCCTGTGACGTCCACGATCCAATTGGATATCTTCTCTATCAACTTTCAATGTTCTTTTCTGCGCCTACCATGGTAGCGGGTAGAGATGGACAAACATCTGCCGGGGTGGTGCGCGAATGCGATCGCGCGAACGCGATCAAATGTTCGCAAATCGCAAGTTCGAGGCGGGTCCCATTCATTTTAATGGCAGGCGAACCTGAAAAATCTTCAGCTCATATTTGCAGCCAAGAAATAATTACTAGAAGTGCACAAATGGACAGTGACATACCAGATGTATTATTCGAATTTGCGATCTCCATTCTCCATTCATAATTTTTGGGGGATGACTGGTATATCACACCAGTAGAAATTATTCGTTCCAATGACACTTGTCCCTCTATATACCTGCAGTATGGCAGCAGAACCGCACACAACTGCCGCACAATACAAATGTACTATAATATACTTTCTAACATAGAAAGTATATTATAACATTGTACAAGGAAGGCAATCCATTAGAATATACATAAAGATAAAACGTAACCTTTAATAAAGTTACTATGAGGGTCCATTCACACGTCCGTAAGTGTTTTGCGGATCCGCAAAACACGGACACCTGCAATGTGCATTCCGCAATTTGTGCCAGCACTATAATAGAAAATGCCTAATTTTGTTTGCAATTGCGGACAAGAACAGGACATGTTCTATTTTTTGGCGGAAACTGAAGCACAGATGCGGAAGTGCGGATCCGCGGATGTGGACAGCACATTCCAGCCCCATTGAAAATGAATGGGTCTGCACCTGTTCCGCAAAATTGCAGAACGGATGCGGACCCATTTTGTGGACGTGTAAATGGAAAAGATATCCCTCAAAATGAAAATAAATGAAATTTTTAAAGTTAACCAAAAAACATAGATGTGTTAGGCAATAACAAGTGCTCAGCGGCACCAAATCAGAAACCATATGTCCTACCACAATCTGGGGGGATCCAGTGCACATCAATGAATCCCGGAGGGAAAGCAAAAAAACATCCATCCCTGGGCTAGATGATGATGTGGTATTGAAGGACAGGGTGGGAAAAGAACTGTCTCTGATATTGCCCTACAGGGGGGGTGCTATTCTGATATTGACCTACAGACCACCCGCCCTGATAAGAGCGACCCCGTCCGGAACCTTACCCTATATAAAAATGGCCCTAGTAAGCCCCTAGGCCCCTGACTGCCAGGTGATCGCTATATAGATCTATGTGTTTTTGACTCATTATAAAAGTATATTATAAGTATATCGCACCCCTCAGTGTATCACACCTATCGATAGCACACCTATACTTAAATGCTTAAAATTACTTTTGTGGCCCTATTAGTTAGCGTTTGGTGTCCCTAACAGTCTGTCCCTGCTCCACACAGCAACCTCTCCCTACACTGGCAAAACACTGAATGTAAAATAGCGGCCAGATAAGGTTTATTTATAAGGTATGTCCATGTGCCGAAATGTCTCAATTGGCTGTCCTGTAGTGATGTCCCGAACTATTTGCCGGCGAATAGTTCCCGGCGAACATCGCTTGTTCGCGTTTGCCGCTGCGGGCGAACATATGCGATGTTCGGTCCGCCCTCTATACATCATCATTGAGTAAACTTTGACCCTCTACCTCACACTCAGCAGACACATTCCAGCCAATCAGCAGCAGACCCTCCCTCCCAGACCCTCCCACCTCCAGGACAGCATCCATTTTAGATTCATTCGGAATCTGCTTTCACAGAGAGAGGAGGGACAGTACTGCTGCTGCTGATTCAATAGGGAAAGCGTTAGCTAGGGCATTGTTCTGTGTCCACAGACTCATCTGCTGTAAGGACAGCGTCCTGACAGCACCCCAAAAAGGGATGGTACATCAGTCTGCTTTTTTTTTCTTTCATATATATATTGCAGTTGCCTGGCTGCCCGTGTGTGAGAGGCTGCAGGCTCAGTCATAGACAGCACTGTGTGCACAGTGCACACCATTCATACAGGGTGTGACAGAAAATACCTTGCAGATAAAAAAAAATTCTATTTAAAATGAACTGTGATCTAATCACATTAGCAAGCCCGTGTGTGTCAGGCCCCCACACATACTGTATTGTGTCCACTGGCTAGTGGCTGGTTCGGCCTGCACTCATACCGTTACAGGGTGTCATTCGCCCAAATACCTTTCAGAAAAAAAAATTATATTTAAAATTTTACTGTAATCTAATCATATTTGCAAGCCCGTGTGTGTCAGCCAGGCCCACACAGACTGTACTGTGCCCACTGCACACCACTTATATAGAGTGGCACAGTACCTTGCACGCATAGTAACACTTATCTAATAAAAAATGACAGGCAGAGGCAGGCCACGCCGCAGGGGCCGTCATGTTCGTGGTGCTGTGATTTCCACTGGCCCTGGAATAATGCCCAGTGTTCAGAGGCCACGTACCCTGAACCCAAAAAATTCTGAGAAAATAGTTGACTGGCTTACACAGGACACCAATCTTCAACAGCTTCCGCTAAGAACCTTGACGCACCATCCTCCTCCAGCTCAGCTTTGGTCACCACTCTCCCGCCCGCCGCCACCACCACCACTACCACCACAGCCACCACAGCCGCTTCACTTGATCCCTCAGAGGAGTTATTTACACATCAGTTGGATGAAATTAGTGATGCGCAACCATTATTGCCAGGGGATGTAGATAACAGGGATATGTCTCAGTCAGGCAGCATTACACACATGGACGTACAGTGTGATGATGATGATGATGTTGTACCCGCTGCTGCTTCCTTTGCTGAGGTGTCAGATACAAGTGAAGCTGGTTGATGATGACGATGTGTCCGTGGATGCCACGTGGGTGCCTGCTCGAAGAGAAGAAGAAGAGGGGGAAAGTTCAGAAGGGGAGACAGAGAGAAGGAGGAGACGAGTTGGAAGCAGGGGGAGGTCGTCGCAAGGAGCTAGTGGCACAGTCAGACAGCATGTATCGGCACCCGGGGTCAGCCAGACAGCACGCCAATCAACGCATGCTGTTGCCACCACCAGAATGCCGTCATTGCAAAGCTCAGCAGTGTGGCATTTTTTTTGTGTGTCTGCCTCTGACAACAGCGATGCCATTTGCAACCTGTGCCAAAAGAAACTGAGTCGTGGGAAATCCAACACCCACCTAGGTACAACTGCTTTGCGAAGGCACATGATCGCACATCACAAACGCCTATGGGATCAACACATGATGACGAGTAGAAGCAGCACACAAGCTCAAAGCCACCATCCTCCTCCTGGTCCAGCATCTTCAGCCACTGTCAACCACTGCTGTCCTCCTTGCCCCCTCTCAACCACCCGCCACTCCGCCTCTCACCTTGAGCAGTTCCATCTCATCTGCCCACAGTCAGGTGTCTGTTAAGGAAATGTTTGAGCGTAAGAAGCCAATGTCACAGAGTCACCCCCTTGCCCGGCGTCTGACAGCTGGCTTGACGGAACTCTTAGCCCGCCAGCTTTTACCATACCAGCTGGTGGAGTCTGAGGCCTTCAAAAAATTTGTCGCTATTGGGACACCACAGTGGAAGGTACCCGGACAAATTTTTTTTCTAATAAGGCAATCCCAAACCTCTACTCGGTGATTGAAAAGGAAGTCATGGCATCTCTGGCATACAGTGTTGGGGCAAGGGTCCATCTGACCACTGATACCTGGTCTGCAAAGCACGGTCAGGGCAGGTATATCACCTTACACTGCGCATTGGGTCAACCTGCTGACGGCTGCCAAGCATGGAATGCGTGGCTCTGCAGCGGAGTTAATGACACCGCCACGACTTGCAGGCAGGCCTACTGCCACCTCCTCTACTCCTCCTACTCCATCCTCTTCCATAACCTCCTCAGCTGAGTCCTCTTCTGCTGCGGCGTCTGGCTGCACATTAACTGAACCCCCCCAGCTCCCCAGGGGCTATTCCACATCCCGGATACGACAGTGTCACGCTGTCTTGGGGTTGACTTGCCTGAAAGCAGAGAGCCACACCGGACCAGCACTCCTGTCCGCCCTGAACGCACAGGTGGATCAGTGGCTGACCCGCACCAACTGGAGATCGGCAAAGTGGTGTGTGACAATGGAAGCAATTTGTTGGCGGCATTGAATTTGGGCAAGTTGTCACATGTGCCGTGCATGGCACATGTGTTGAATCTCATCGTACAACGCTTTGTGTCTAAGTACCCAGGCTTACAGGACGTCCTCAAGCAGGCCAGGAAGGTGTGTGGCCATTTCAGGCGTTCCTACACGGCCATGGCGCACTTTGCAGACATTCAGCGCCGAAACAACATGCCAGTGAGGCGCTTGATTTGCGACAGCCCGACACGTTGGAATTCAACACTCCTAATGTTCGACCGCCTGCTCCAACAAGAAAAAGCCGTCAACGAGTATTTGTATGACCGGGGTGCTAGGACAGCCTCTGCGGAGCTGGGAATTTTTTTGCCACGTTACTGGACGCTCATGCGCAATGCCTGTAGGCTCATGCGTCCTTTTGAGGAGGTGACAAACCTAGTCAGTCGCACCGAAGGCACCATCAGCGACCTCATCCCATTTGTTTTCTTCCTGGAGCGTGCCCTGCGAAGAGTGCTGGATCAGGCTGTAGATGAGCGGGAAGAGGAAGAGTTGTGGTCACCATCACCACCAGAAACAGCCTTGTCATCATCGCTTGCCGGACCTGCGGCAACGCTGCAAGAGGAGTATGAGGAAGAGGAGTCAGAGGAGGAATGTGGCTTTGAGGAGGAGGAAGACCAACCACAGCAGGCATCCCAGGGTGCTCGTTGTTGTCACCTATCTGGGACCCGTGGTCTTGTACGTGGCTGGGGGGAAGAACAGACCGTCAATGACATCAGTGAGGAGGAGGAACGGGAAATGAGTAGCTCGGCATCCAACCTTGTGCAAATGGGGTCTTTCATGCTGTCATGTCTGTTGAGGGACCCTCGTATAAAAAGGATGAAGGAGAACGACCTGTACTGGGTGGCCACGCTACTAGACCCCCGGTATAAGCAGAAAGTGGCGGAAATGTTACCAAATTACCGGAAGTCAGAAAGGATGCAGCAGTTCAAAACCAAACTAAAAAATATGCTTTACACAGCTTATAAGGGGGATGTCACAGCACAACGGGAATCTAACTGGGGAAGAGGTCAAAGTAATCCTCCTCCTACCACGACCACGGCGGCAAGGACAGGACGCTTTACAGATGTGTTGTTGATGGAGGACATGCAGAGCTTTTTCAGTCCTACACATCGCCACAGCCCTTCGGGATCCAGCCTTAGAGAACGACTCGACCGACAGGTGGCAGACTACCTCGCCTTAACTGCAGATATCGACACTCTGAGGAGCGATGAACCCCTTGACTACTGGGTGTGCAGGCTTGACCTGTGGCCTGAGCTATCCCAGTTTGCGATAGAACTTCTGGCCTGCCCCGCTTCAAGTGTCCTGTCAGAAAGGACCTTCAGTGCAGCAGGAGGCATTGTCACTGACAAAAGAAGTCGCCTCGGTCAAAAAAGTGTTGATTACCTCACCTTCATTAAGATGAATGAGGCATGGATCCCGAAGGGACTGACAGTAGGGGATACGTTTAACTAACAAAAGGCCTGATGACATGCCTTGGCCTCAAAATGGTCCCCACGCTGCTGTATTTAATGTCTGCATACCGGATGACTTTCGTGAATTCTCCGCCACCAACTAGGGTTCAAGCCGCAATGTTTTAGTCACCTTTCTGCCTTGAAAACATCAATTTTTCCGGCCGCTGCTACAACAGCGGCTGCAACAATAACATTGTTTTTCAGGCATGTGTACATGCCTAATTTTTCTGGCCTCTGGTGCTGCACTGTGGCTGCAAAAACAAAACAAAAAAAAGGCACATACAAGTGTCAATTCCCCTTTCGTGATCGTTACCTTGTTGTGGTGAAGGGGCTTGCGTATCACAATGAAGCGATCATCACCTCTATGAGTGTGTTGGCAATGTTGCCACACCCCAGATGATAAGGCCGTTGCTTCATTATGATCAGACCAAAAGCGATCGGGACGGCTGGATGTTTTTTCATAGAAAAAACTTAATTTTTATTTTATTTTTTTAAGTTGTATGGGTGGGTTTTCAATACATAAAATAAAAAAATCATAATAAAGTCTCTTAATAGTTTATTAGAAATAATGCAGACAATTTAAAAAATCCCCAACAATTCCAATACAAATCAAGTACAAAGCTTAGAACTAAATTATTCCAGGATGTCGTAATGGTTCGTTAATTCGACAATGGTTAATCAATTCGACACACGTCCCCGGATAGGGGACGTAACAGGGATTAAACTGATAGGAATAGGACTAGTTAAGACACCACTCATATAGGGTGTCACAGCACATTGCTCCGTGCACGCGCAGTGCCCCAACTTGGGAGTAAGAGGACCGACCAAGCTGCTTTTTCCATCTCCCGGTTCCTAAAATCAATTCAGTTTGGTGTATCAGAGTTTGGTCTGTCACTGTGAAGGCAGTCGAAGATACCCGGCCTAAATTTTTTTTCACAAAAGGCAATCCCACCCTGATATGGGACGTAACAGGGATTAAACTGATGAGAATAGTACTACAGAAAATAGCACTCATATCGGGTGTGACAGTAAATTGCACTGCGCAGACGCAGTGACCTGTGGCGTGGATTCAAACAAAGGGGAGGGAGCCAGCAATTTTTTAACCATCTCCCCAGTTCGAAAAATCTATTTGAATAAATGGACCCCAGATTGGGGACGTAACAGGGATTAAACTGATGAGAAGAGAGAACTACAGGAAATACCACTCATATCGAGTGGGACAGTAAATTGCACGGCGCAGACACAGTGACCGTGGCGTGGATTCAAACAAAGGGGAGGGAGCCAGCAATTTTTTAACCATCTCCCCGTTCAAAAAATCTATTCAATTCACCTTTCCGGGACGCTTGGTGTTGTACGTGGCTGGGTGGAGGAAGAAACCTTCAATGACATCAACGGGACATGGCTAGCTTGGTATCCAACCTTGTGCAAATGGCAAGTTTGCGGTTGGGCAAATGGACTGTTTGCGGTGGTTTGCGGTGCATTAAAAGGGGAGTTTGGTCTGTCAATGTCTGTGAAGCGGGCGTAACCCTTACGCTACCTGATCGATACAACATCATACCTGATCGTATACACACACTGGATGTTTTAAAGCACGTTGTTAAAAAAAAATTGGATTGTTAGGTGATTTATGCCCTTTATGGATTAAAATCCAACTCTGCGTCAACTATGTAATTTTCCATGGGAGTTTTGCCATGGATCCCCCTCCGGCATGCCACAGTCCAGGTGTTAGTCCCCTTGAAACAACTTTTCCATCACTATTGTGACCAGAAAGAGTCCCTGTGGGTTTTAAAATTTGCCTGCCTATTGAAGTCAATGGCGGTTCGCCCGGTTCGCCCGTTCGCGAACATTTGTGAAAATTCGCGTTCGCTGTTCGCAAACGGAAAATTTTATGTTCGCGACATCTCTACTGTTCTGTACCACCTGATGGATGTGTCATGGGTCAAAATTCTTCACAATGTAAAAGAATATAGCGGGCGCGAATTTCTCCATATGTTCGCATGTTCGGGAATCGCGAAAAACGCTAAGTTTGTTGTGAAACGGCCGCTAGACGAACCGCAAGGCCATCTCTAGTAGCGGGGAATCAGGGTTCCACGCAGGAGAGGTAGAGAAAGGGATGCCACATCCAATGGCTGAAATGTGATTGAGCGGAAATGTGGACAAGTTATTAAAGCGGAAGGATTGAATGAAAGGAGGGGGCGCGCGTCAATTAAAGATGAATTTTAGAAATTTAAGTCCCTGTCACCTATGCAGAGCAGGGATTTTTCATCGGCAAAAATGGGTTAATGTAACCCACCAATGGAACAGACGATTTTTTAAAATGTCGGTCTCTGTCAACTATGCAGAGCAGTGGTTTATTGACGGCAAAATTGGGTTCATGTCACCTACCAATTGAAAAGACGATTTTACAAAAATTTGGTCCCTGTCACCAATGCAGAGCAGGGGTTTGTATATGGCAAAATTGGTAAAATGGCACCTGACAATGTAACAGACGATTTTTTGAAATTTAGGTCCCTGTCACCTATGCAGAGCAGGGGTTTATTCACGGCAAAAATGGTAAAATGTCACCCAAGAATGTAACAGACGCTTTTGCACCCTGCTCCCTCTTTTGCTGTGCTGGTGCGTCTGTGCGACCACTGCCTCTTCCTCCAAACTACATACGTCACTCGCATGACCTTGATTTCATGTGGGGTCTAGTACCTCATCATCCTCCACATTATCTTCCACACACTCTTTACCCCTGCCCTCCTTGTCGGTCTGCAGACTGCAGAAAGCCGCAGCAGTTGGCACCTATGTTTTGTCATCATCAGAGACGTGCTGCGGTGGTCTTCCCATGTCCTCATCCTGAAACATAAGTGTTTGGGCATCAGTGCACTTAATCTCTTCCACTTCTGGGGCAGGGCTATGTGAATGGCCCACGGAAACCCTGCCTGCAGAGTCATCAAAAAGCATAAGAGACTGCTGCATGACTTGGGGCTCAGACTGCTTGGCTGATTTGCAAGGGGGTAAGTTAAAAGACAGATGGCCATGGGTTGTAGGTGCCAACTCTGATCTTTCAGCAGGGGACTGGGTGGGAGACAATGCAAAGGAACTGTAGGCACTGTCAGCCCCCAATCTACTATAGTCTGTACTTGTTCTGGGCTCACCATTCGTACTGTCCAAAATGCAGTGTAGGCCACAAAGGAACTTTCTAGCGCAAAAGATGAGCATTTGTCACCCAACAATGTAACAGATGATTTAGTGAAATGTATTTCCTTGTCCACTATGTAGAGCAGGGATATATCATAGCCAAAAATTTGGGATATGTCACCCAACAATGTAACAGACGAATTAGTGAAATGTATTTCCTTGTCCACTCGCTAGAGCAGGGGTATATCACAGCCAAATATTGGTGAATATCACACAACAATGTAACAGACAAATTAGTGAAATGTATTTCCCTTTCCACTATGTAGAGCAGGGATATATCACAGCCAAACATTTGGGATATGTCACCCAACAATGTAACAGACAACTTAGTGAAATGTATTACCCTGTCCACTATGTAGAGCAGGGGTACATCACAGCCCAAAATTTGGGATATGTCACCCAACAATGTAACAGATGAATTAGTGAAATGTATTTCCCTGTCCATTAGGTAGAGCAGGGGAATATCACAGCCAAAAATTGGTGAATTTCACCCGACAATGTAACAGACAAATTAATGAAATTAATACTACTACTAATAATAATACTGATAATGATAATAATCCATGCACAGACAGTAAGGCTGAACAAATATGGGATTAAGGTAAGGATAGATTTAAAGTGGTAACAGATAGTTTGTAAGACTGTATTAATAGAAATGATAAAGTTAATAAAAACATGATGAGCTGTTAGTGGGGATTTTCTAATTAGTAACTAATTGACCTAAAAAATATTTTTATTTTTACTTACTAGGCCAGACTATTTTTAGTAAATAATCAGCTCAGGAGTGGGATTTGAGACTGTGGCCACTAGAGGGCAGTAGAGACTACCTATAAAGAGAGGAATACATTAATTATATAGAACAAAATAAGAAACTGAACCAGCTGTCCTAATATTCTGAAAAACTTTTCCATCCAGGATGTAATTAAGGAGCGAATATATTATAAAATATTTTCTGTGATTTAATTTGGGCCATATGGACAGATCGTTCGCAGCTTGTAAATCCAGAAGATTTCACATTTCCTTCCAGTATTTAATAAATATGTGTTATAGTATTTCAATTTGAATTTCCATTGGGATAGTCAGTGAAATTTTTAAAAAGGCTGTGTTTCAAAAATCTTTACCTTATATTGTGCAAATTTTGGTTCAGCCTGTCATGTAGTTTCTACGTGGTGCGGCAAACGTATTGTAGACGACATGCAATAGAGTATTGTAGTCAATATTTCTATTCAAACTAAGTGTTGTTTACTAGCTCCTGGTATGCTACTTCTGAGTTCTCCATCCCTGCAGCGCCACAGGCAGCTCTGTTCTTCCCTGGATTTCCTATGTTTTGCTGAAAGCTGAAAGATGAGCAGTCCCATGTCTTCTCAGGGCAGTCCCACAAATGTCTCCTCTCTTTCTAAGTGCCTACATGTAGAAATGCGCCAGTCCTATTGAGGAATGTAATTGAATATTTACAGGAACAGACTTTTCTCTCAGCTCTCACACTTAGCATGTGCTTAGTCCTTTATCTACACTTAGACTCACTTTAACACTAGAGTGGTCTAACTCCTTCCTCCTCTCCATATAGAGAGGGTGACAACAGCCTATAAAACCTTGCATACAAAAGTACAGGAAATTAATTTACCATATAAAATAGCATTTCAACTAGAGTTGAGCGAACACCTGGATGTTCGGGTTCGAGAAGTTCGGCCGAACTTCCCGGAAATGTTCGGGTTCGGGATCCGAACCCGATCCGAACTTCGTCCCGAACTCGAACCCCATTGAAGTCAATGGGGACCCGAACTTTTCGGCACTAAAACGGCTTTAAAACAGCCCAGGAAAGGGCTAGAGGGCTGCAAAAGGCAGCAACATGTAGGTAAATCCCCTGCAAACAAATGTGGATAGGGAAATGAATAAAAATAAAAATTTAATAAATAAAAATTAACCAAAATCAATTGGAGAGAGGTCCCATAGCAGAGAATCTGGCTTCCCGTCACCCACCACTGGAACAGTCCATTCTCAGATATTTAGGCCCCGGCACCCAGGCAGAGGAGAGAGGTCCCGTAACAGAGAATCTGGCTTTATGTCAGCAGAGAATCAGTCTTCATATCATAGCAGAGAATCAGGCTTCACGTCAGCCACCAGTGCAACAGTCCATTGGCATATATTTAGGCCCAGCACACAGGCAGAGGAGAGAGGTCCCGTAACAGACAATCTGGCTTCATGTCAGCAGAGAATTAGTCTGCATGTCATAGCAGAGAATGAGGCTTCACGTCAGCCACCACTGCAACAGTCCATTGGCATATATTTAGGCCCAGCACACAGGCAGAGGAGAGAGGTCCCGTAACAGACAATCTGGCTTCATGTCAGCAGAGAATTAGTCTGCATGTCATAGCAGAGAATGAGGCTTCACGTCAGCCACCACTGCAACAGTCCATTGGCATATATTTAGGCCCAGCACACAGGCAGAGGAGAGAGGTCCCGTAACAGACAATCTGGCTTCATGTCAGCAGAGAATTAGTCTGCATGTCATAGCAGAGAATGAGGCTTCACGTCAGCCACCACTGCAACAGTCCATTGGCATATATTTAGGCCCAGCACACAGGCAGAGGAGAGAGGTCCCGTAACAGAGGATCTGGCTTCATGTCAGCAGAGAATCAGTCTGCATGTCATAGCAGAAAATCAGGCTTCACGTCACCCAGCACTGTAAGAGTCCATTTTCATAAATTTAGGCCCAGCACCCAGGCAGAGGAGAGAGGTTCCGTAACAGACAATCTGGCTTAATGTCAGCAGAGAATTAGTCTGCATGTCATAGCAGAGAATGAGGCTTCACGTCAGCCACCACTGCAACAGTCCATTGGCATATAGTTAGGCCCAGCACCCAGGCAGAGGAGAGAGGTCCCGTAACAGACGATCTGGCTTCATGTCAGCAGAGAATTAGTCTGCATGTCATAGCAGAGAATGAGGCTTCACGTCAGCCACCACTGCAACAGTCCATTGTCAGATATTTAGGCCCAGCACCCAGGCAGAGGAGAGAGGTCCCGTAACAGAGGATCTGTCTTCATGTCAGCAGAGAATTAGTCTGCATGTCATAGCAGAGAATCAGGCTTCACGTCACCCAACATTGGAACAGTCCATTGGCATATATTTAGGCTCCGGCACCCAGACAGAGGAGAGGTTCATTCAACTTTGGGTAGCCTCGCAATATAATGGTAAAATGAAAATAAAAATAGGATTGAATGAGGAAGTGCCCTGGAGTCCAATTAATATATGGTTAAGGGGAGGTAGTTAATGTCTAATCTGGACAAGGGACGGACAGGTCCTGTGGGATCCATGCCTGGTTCATTTTTATGAACGTCAGCTTGTCCACATTGGCTGTAGATAGGCGGCTGCGTTTGTCTGTAATGACGCCCCCTGCCGTGCTGAATACACGTTCAGACAAAACGCTGGCCGCCGGGCAGGCCAGCACCTCCAAGGCATAAAAGGCTAGCTCTGGCCACGTGGACAATTTAGAGACCCAGAAGTTGAATGGGGCCGAACCATCAGTCAGTACGTGGAGGGGTGTGCACACGTACTGTTCCACCATGTTAGTGAAATGTTGCCTCCTGCTAACACGTTGCGTATCAGGTGGTGGTGCAGTTAGCTGTGGCGTGTTGACAAAAGTTTTCCACATCTCTGCCATGCTAACCCTGCCCTCAGAGGAGCTGGCCGTGACACAGCTGCCTTGGCGACCTCTTGCTCCTCCTCTGCCTTGGCCTTGGGCTTCCACTTGTTCCCCTGTGACATTTGGGAATGCTCTCAGTAGCGCGTCTACCAACGTGCGCTTGTACTCGCGCATCTTCCTATCACGCTCCAGTGCAGGAAGTAAGGTGGGCACATTGTCTTTGTAGCGTGGATCCAGCAGGGTGGCAACCCAGTAGTCCGCACAGGTTAAAATGTGGGCAACTCTGCTGTCGTTGCGCAGGCACTGCAGCATGTAGTCGCTCATGTGTGCCAGGCTGCCCAGGGGTAAGGACAAGCTGTCCTCTGTGGGAGGCGTATCGTCATTGTCCTGCCTTTCCCCCCAGCCACGCACCAGTGATGGACCCGAGCTGCGTTGGGTGCCACCCCGCTGTGACCATGCTTCATCCTCATCCTCCTCCACCTCCTCCTCATCCTCGTCCTCCTCGTCCTCCAGTAGTGGGCCCTGGCTGGCCACATTTGTACCTGGCCTCTGCTGTTGCCAAAAACCTCCCTCTGAGTCACTTCGAAGAGACTGGCCTGAAAGTGCTAAAAATGACCCCTCTTCCTCCTCCTCCTCCTCCTGGGCCACCTCCTCTTCCATCATCGCCCTAAGTGTTTTCTCAAGGAGACATAGAAGTGGTATTGTAACGCTGATAACGGCGTCATCGCCACTGGCCATGTTGGTGGAGTACTCGAAACAGCGCAACAGGGCACACAGGTCTCGCATGGAGGCCCAGTCATTGGTGGTGAAGTGGTGCTGTTCTGTAGTGCGACTGACCCGTGCGTGCTGCAGCTGAAACTCCACTATGGCCTGCTGCTGCTCGCACAGTCTGTCCAGCATGTGCAAGGTGGAGTTCCACCTGGTGGGCACGTCGCATATGAGGCGGTGAGCGGGAAGGCCGAAGTTACGCTGTAGCGCAGACAGGCGAGCAGCAGCAGGATGTGAACGCCGGAAGCGCGAACAGACGGCCCGCACTTTATGCAGCAGCTCTGACATGTCGGGGTAGTTGTGAATGAACTTCTGCACCACCAAATTCAGCACATGCGCCAAGCAAGGGATGTGCGTCAAATTGGCTAGTCCCAGAGCTGCAACGAGATTTCGCCCATTATCACACACCACCAGGCCGGGCTTGAGGCTCACCGGCAGCAACCACTCGTCGGTCTGTTGTTCTATACCCCGCCACAACTCCTGTGCGGTGTGGGGCCTGTCCCCCAAACATATGAGTTTCAGAATGGCCTGCTGACGTTTACCCCGGGCTGTGCTGAAGTTGGTGGTGAAGGTGTGTGGCTGACTGGATGAGCAGGTGGAAGAAGAGGAGGAGGAAGCCGAGAAGGAGGAGGTGGCAACAGGAGGCAAAGAATGTTGCCCTGCGATCCTTGGCGGCGGAAGGACGTGCGCCTAAACAGCTCTCCGCCTGGGGCCCAGCTGCCACTACATTTACCCAGTGTGCAGTTAGGGAGATATAGCGTCCCTGGCCGTGCTTACTGGTCCACGTATCTGTGGTTAGGTGGACCTTGCTACAGATGGCGTTGCGCAGTGCACACTTGATTTTATCGGATACTTGGTTGTGCAGGGAAGGCACGGCTCTCTTGGAGAAGTAGTGGCGGCTGGGAACAACATACTGTGGGACAGCAAGCGACATGAGCTGTTTGAAGCTGTCTGTGTCCACCAGCCTAAATGACAGCATTTCATAGGCCAGTAGTTTAGAAATGCTGGCATTCAGGGCCAGGGATCGAGGGTGGCTAGGTGGGAATTTACGCTTTCTCTCAAATGTTTGTGAGATGGAGAGCTGAACGCTGCCGTGTGACATGGTTGAGACGCTTGGTGACGGAGGTGGTGGTGGTGTTGGTGGTACATCCCCTGTTTGCTGGGCGGCAGGTGCCAACGTTCCTCCAGAGGCGGAGGAAGAGGCCGAGGCGGCAGCAGCAGAAGAGGCCGAGGCGGCAGCAGCAGAAGAGGTAGCAGGGGGAGCCTGAGTGACTTCCTTGGTTTTAAGGTGTTTACTCCACTGCAGTTCATGCTTTGCATGCAGGTGCCTGGTCATGCAGGTTGTGCTCAGGTTCAGAACGTTAATGCCTCGCTTCAGGCTCTGATGGCACAGCGTGCAAACCACTCGGGTCTTGTCGTCAGCACATTGTTTGAAGAAGTGCCATGCCAGGGAACTCCTTGAAGCTGCCTTTGGGGTGCTCGGTCCCAGATGGCGGCGGTCAGTAGCAGGCGGAGTCTCTTGGCGGCGGGTGTTCTGCTTTTGCCCACTGCTCCCTCTTTTGCTACGCTGTTGGCTCGGTCTCACCACTGCCTCTTCCTCCGAACTGTGAAAGTCAGTGGCACGACCTTCATTCCATGTGGGGTCTAGGACCTCATCGTCCCCTGCATCGTCTTCCACCCAGTCTTGATCCCTGACCTCCTGTTCAGTCTGCACACTGCAGAAAGACGCAGCAGTTGGCACCTGTGTTTCGTCATCATCAGAGACATGCTGAGGTGGTATTCCCATGTCCTCATCATCAGGAAACATAAGTGGTTGTGCGTCAGTGCATTCTATGTCTTTCACCGCTGGGGAAGGGCTAGGTGGATGCCCTTGGGAAACCCTGCCAGCGGAGTCTTCAAACAGCATAAGAGACTGCTGCATAACTTGAGGCTGAGACAGTTTCCCTGGTATGCATGGGGGTGATGTGACAGACTGATGGGGTTGGTTTTCAGGCGCCATCTGTGCGCTTTCTGCAGAAGACTGGGTGGGAGATAATGTGAACGTGCTGGATCCACTGTCGGCCACCCAATTGACTAATGCCTGTACCTGCTCAGGCCTTACCATCCTTAGAACGGCATTGGGCCCCACCATATATCGCTGTAAATTCTGGCGGCTACTGGGACCTGAGGTAGTTGGTACACTAGGACGTGTGGATGTGGCAGAACGGCCACGTCCTCTCCCAGCACCAGAGGGTCCACTAACACCACCACGACCATGTCCACGTCCGCGTCCCTTACTAGATGTTTTCCTCATTGTTATGGTTCACCACAACAACAAAAATATTATTTGGCCCAATGTATTGTATTCAAATTCAGCGGGATATAAATTTGAGGCCTAGTATTTAGGCGCTGGGTGACCGGTATGGATTTAGTGACAGAATTAGACTTGGAAATGCACAGTAGCGTGTGTGTGAAGTTATTCTGAATGACCCTATGTGCACCTTGAATATTATATACCCTTTTAGGGATAGATTTCAAATAGCTCTGATATAGCAGAAACCACTAAATTATGAAATTGCTAAATTGGGAATTGTATTTCAACCCAGAACAAAAAATGTGCTTTGACGGACACTAAATAACTTTCCCAGCCACAACAGGACAGCGGTAACGAGAGATTTAGCGGGATATAAATTTGAGGCCTAGTATTTAGGCGCTGGGTGACCGGTATGGATTTACTAACAGAATTAGACTTGGAAATGCACAGTAGCGTGTGTGTGAAGTTATTCTGAATGACCCTATGTGCACCTTGAATATTATATACCCTTTTAGGGATAGATTTCAAATAGCTCTGATATAGCAGAAACCACTAAATTATGAAATTGCTAAATTGGGAATTGTATTTCAACCCAGAACAAAAAATGTGCTTTGACGGACACTAAATAACTTTCCCAGCCACAACAGGACAGCGGTAACGAGAGATTTAGCGGGATATAAATTTGAGGCCTAGTATTTAGGCGCTGGGTGACCGGTATGGATTTAGTGACAGAATTAGACTTGGAAATGCACAGTAGCGTGTGTGTGAAGTTATTCTGAATGACCCTATGTGCACCTTGAATATTATATACCCTTTTAGGGATAGATTTCAAATAGCTCTGATATAGCAGAAACCACTAAATTATGAAATTGCTAAATTGGGAATTGTATTTCAACCCAGAACAAAAAATGTGCTTTGACGGACACTAAATAACTTTCCCAGCCACAACAGGACAGCGGTAACGAGAGATTTAGCGGGATATAAATTTGAGGCCTAGTATTTAGGCGCTGGGTGACCGGTATGGATTTAGTGACAGAATTAGACTGGGATATGGCCAAAAAATAACCACACTATTGCTGGTTAAATGCACTTGGTGACGGGCGCAGCTTGCCCCTGATGTAGTATATGGCCAAAAAATGAACAGACTATTGCTGGTTAAATGCACTTGGTGTCACAGCTTGACCAACCACACTACTGAGGGTTAAATGCACTTGGTGACGGGCGCAGCTTGCCCCTGATGTAGTATATGGCCAAAAAATGAACAGACTATTGCTGGTTAAATGCACTTAGTGACGGGCGCAGCTTGCCCCTGATTTAGTATATGGCCAAAAAATGAACAGACTATTGCTGGTTAAATGCACTTGGTGTGATAGCTTGACCAACCACACTACTGAGGGTTAAATGCACTTGGTGACGGGCGCAGCTTGCCCCTGATGTAGTATATGGCCAAAAAATGAACAGACTATTGCTGGTTAAATGCACTTGGTGTCACAGCTTGACCAACCACACTACTGAGGGTTAAATGCACTTGGTGACGGGCGCAGCTTGCCCCTGATGTAGTATATGGCCAAAAAATGAACAGACTATTGCTGGTTAAATGCACTTGGTGTGACAGCTTGACCAACCACACTACTGAGGGTTAAATGCACTTGGTGACGGGCGCAGCTTGCCCCTGATGTAGTATATGGCCAAAAAATAAACAGACTATTGCTGGTTAAATGCACTTGGTGTGACAGCTTCACCCTGATGTAGGCTTTAGCCAAAAAACAACCACACCATTGAGGGTTAAATGCACTTGGTGACAGGCGCAGCTTGCCCCTGATGTAGTATATGGCCAAAAAATAAACAGACTATTGCTGGTTAAATGCACTTGGTGTGACAGCTTCACCCTGATGTAGGCTTTAGCCAAAAAACAACCACACCATTGAGGGTTAAATGCACTTGGTCGCAGCTTGTGCTGGCGCACCACAAGACACAAAATGGCCGCCGATCACCCCAGAAAAAATGTGACTGACAAACGGTCTGGGCAGCCTAAAAACAGTGAGCAATTGAGTATCAGCAGCTCAATGACCCACAGCTGCAGATCGATCAATAATCAAGTCCTTTGGAGGAGTTAATCTGCCTAATCTCGCCCTACTGTCGCAGCCGCAACCTCTCCCTACGCTAATCAGAGCAGAGTGACGGGCGGCGCTATGTGACTCCAGCTTAAATAGAGGCTGGGTCACATGGTGCTCTGGCCAATCACAGCCATGCCAATAGTAGGCATGGCTGTGATGGCCTCTTGGGGCAAGTAGTATGACGCTTGTTGATTGGCTGCTTTGCAGCCTTTCATAAAGCGCCAAGAAAGCTTCACAAAAGCGCCAAGAAAGCGACGAACACCAAACCCGTACCCAGACTTTTACGAAAATGTCCGGGTTCGGGTCCGTGTCACGGACACCCCAAAATTCGGTACGAACCCGAACTATACAGTTCGAGTTCGCTCATCCCTAATTTTAACCTTTTTGTAGTGTACTGCTGCATTGCAGTGGCATGCTCTAATAGTATTACCTTTATTTTGTGCAACCTACCCAGCTTTTTCAAGATCCTGATGGGCAAATATGACTAGCTGTGTCAAAATTTGGCAGCTAGAAGGTGGATTTATTTAGGTATATTAAGTTATGCTACCCAACTTTCTTGCGATCCTGAAAGGCAAATATTGCATAATATGGGAGCACAAATGGGGACTTATTCAGGCACATTTAGCACATTCACAGTCCCTAATTCAGCTTTGGCTATCATGTCTAAGGATCCTAAAAGGAATTTTATTTTGGGACCAAAAATTGGGGATTTAGTTAGGTATATTTAAAATCCACCAGTCCCCATTACAGTTCCACATGCCATATTACTGTCATGATCAGTGTGTGAGGAAGGGGGGACTCCACACTGAACACAGGAGGGAAGGGGAACAGTAACTGGGCCTGGAAACTAGGGAAGAAACAGGTCACCTCCTAGACAACCCTAATCCAGGCCCTGACTACCTATCAATATGAATAGACCTTGAAGGCCCTGGAATAGGTTTAGGACCAGAGACAACCCATTCCTCCCCAGATGGACAAATGGAAGTCTCTGTCTCAGGCCCAGATACAACAACAGGGAATATAACAAATACAAACAAACACGACACTTAACTTCTGTAGAGATGAAAGAACAGGAACACCAGAGACGACCTCACACCAGCTCAGCCAAACCCAAATGAAGCTATCTACCGCATAGTCAGAAGGGTGGGGTCAGACTATAAAGGGTAGAAGTGATGACCACTGAGCAACAGCTGAGAAAAGGGAAGTGGTCATTAACCCTATCAACTCTGAATCAAGAGAAATCAAGGATGGTGTTAGATTCCTCCATGCTCAGCCAATCTACTTGATTTCCTGATTTTCTGACATCAGTTACCTGAGGGACCGTGACAGTGCTCCCCTTATATATTTATTTAACAGAAAAAATGGCCATCAGATCTCCCTACCCCCATACTGTGCCGGGCAGGGAGATCGGATGGATGTTCTGTAGTTAGCTGCGCTTGCGCACTGTGCCGTAATTTTTCCCTACTCTAAGGCTGGTGAGGCTCTCCGGCGCATGTGCAGTGTCCCGGTGTCCAGCTGAACTCAGCTGTGAGATTTCCCTAAACCGTCGTTTTGCGCATGCGCAGATCGGCACAACTCCAGAACGTCTCCTCGCGTCATTTCCGGTGCGACTGGAAGTTACGAGGTAGGGAATTCTCACGAAGTAGGGTAATGTAACGTTACACCGGGTTTTGGTTTGGGATAAAAACCCAGCCAGCAGTCTCAGCTGTGTGGATTATCCTCCATCTGTTAATGGAGCTCTGTCAGTCTCGGTGTTGGAGCCTGAGCATTTGGGCCGGGACTAGGCCTGCTATATTGTTTGGGGAAAAAGCACGTGGACTACTGCTGCATCCAAGTACTTATGTGCTGCAGCCTAGTGTGAACAAATACCAGACTCAAGGTGACTGTTTTTCATTGAAACAGTTTTTTGTGTCACTTTACGTATGTGTGAATAAAATACTGCACTGTTTAAGCTAAAGATGTTGTCATTACCTCTGTACTGCGTCCACAAGCCTGTCTACCAGAGCAAATCCCCACAATTGGTGTCGGATGTGGGCAAACGCAGTGAGGCAGGCCTGAAGGCCGAAAAGTTTTTGTTTTTTCCCTGCACAAGTGCATGTCCTACATTAAGCAGGCCCGTATACCCTGACAAAATGGAGACGGTTGTGAAGTCCCTCGTGGTGGCTAACTTGCAGCAGTGGGAGGCTAACAAGCAGCAACAAAAGACTAACCAGCTGCTATTGCAACATGTAATGGCGTTGCAGTCGTCAGTAGCGTCCCAGAATGTCCACGATGCCTGGAAAGCTGTCCTCGCAGCGATTACGAAGATGACCCCCTCGGATGACGTCAAGACCTATTGGCGGTCTTCGAAAAAGTGCGCAGTGAGGGAAAAGTTACCCCAAGACCAGTGGGCTGAGGTTGTTGCTCCGTTCCTGGCGTCTGGTCCCCAGCAAGTATTGTTTGATCTCCCCGATGATCAGGCGGCCAACTACCCGACAATAAAAGGTGAGATCCTGGCGAGACTCGAGGTGAATGTATTGGTCCGGGCCCAGAGGGTGCATCAGTGGGAATTTAACCCGGCTGAACCTGCCAGACCACAATATTATGATCTGCTGCACTATTTGCAAAAATGGCTGCAGCCTCACATGTTGACTCCCACTGCTATGTTGGATCGGCTGTTAGCGGATGTTTTTTGGAGGGCTTTGCCATACCCTCTCCAGCACTGGATCGGCCAGGCGTCTCCGAATAATGCTATGGAGATGGTTGACCTGGTGGAGCTCTATGAGACCACCAGAAATCTGCAGGGGGGTTCTTTTGGGAGGGGGCCAGTTAAACCCTGTAAATCTCCACTCCAAATCCGGTGGCTGGTGCCAGCCAAACCCGCCCGGGACGTACCCCCTGCAGACCTAGCCCCAGTGGTCTGCTGGCAGTGTCACGAACCTGGACATATAAGAGCTGACTGTCCCCATTAGGGTGAACCCATGGATACCAACTATGGCTAACGTCACTCATTCTATGCCGGGAAGCTATGTGCCACAGGTACCTCCGAGACTGTAGACAATAGTCACCTGTGCCAGGTGGAAGTGGGGGACACTCTAGCGGTGGCACTGTTTGATTCAGGGAGCCTGGTGTCCCTGGTAAGAGCTGCCCCGATGTGGCCAGCCGAGTATACTGGCCGAAGAGTCTGCGTTATCTGCATTCATGGGGACTTATAGGAGTATCCCACCGCCCTGGTCTCTCTGTCAATGGTGGCCGGCAGGTGGATGCATGAGGTGGCCATCACCACAAAGTTACCGTATAAATTGATAATTGGGAGAGACTTCCCCGGGTTCCCGGCACTCTGGTCGGATACGAAAGTTACCGATACTCGGGAGACAGATGTAACCCTAGCAGAGTGGCCTGGCTCAGGAGGGAGGCCAGAACCTTGGGAACCTGAGTCAGAAGGGCCAGCAGTAGGGGTGACCGCCACTTCGGTGGAAGAGGGGGAGACAAACCCGCTAAGTGTGATGGTGGGAGACATGGTGGGAAGTGTCGCCGGGTCCTGAGCTGGCAGACCTCAATGTCTCTGGGGACAATTTTGGTACAGCACAACACCAGGATCCGACTCTATCCCGAGCCTGGGAAAATGTGGTAGTAGTTGAGGGTGAGCCGAAACAACAGGGGGCCGAGTCTATGTTCCCCCGTTTTGTGGTTTAACAGGAGATGCTGTATCGGGTAAATAAACTATGGGATGAACATATTTAACAGCTGGTGGTGCCCAAGGCATATCGCAAACTCGTGTTGGAGTTAGCCCACCAACATGTTCTTGGGGGACACCTGGGCCAGCAGAAAACACAGGACCAGATTTTACAGCGGTTCTACTGGCTCAGTGTGTTCAGATAGGTAGAAGAGTATTGCAAGTCTTGCCCAACCTGCCAGATAACCAGCTCCCAGCCACATTTCCGTAGTCTTCTGGTCCCTCTCCCGATTATTGAGGTTCCATTTGAGCGGATCGCTATGGATCTCATAGGCCCAGTACCGTCAGTAAGTCAGCTAGAGGGCACCAGCACATCCTGGTCATCCTCGACTATGCCACGCAGTACCCGGAGGCGGTTCCACTGCGTCATACGTCAGCCAAACTCATAGCTAAGAAGTTAATGGAGATGTTTTCTAGAGTGGGTCTGCCTAAGGAGGTTTTAACTGACCAAGGGTTTATGTCCAAGGTCATGAGGGAACTCTGTAAGTTGCTCCACATAAAACAGTTACGGACATCCGTGTATCATCCGCAAATGGATGGCCTGGTAGAGAGGTTTAACCAGGCGTTAAAAAATATGTTGAAAAGAGTGGTGTCTAAGGAAGGGAGGGACTAGGACCTTCTTCTGCCCTATCTCATGTTCGCAGTGCGAGAAGTGCCCTGGGCCTCTACCGGGTCCTCGCCCTTCGAACTGCTATACGACAGACACCCTCACGGTTTATTGGACGTCGCCAAAGAGGCGTGGGAACAACAAACCACACCGCACAAAAGTGTTGTTGAGTACGTCACCCAGATGCAGGGACGGATGGAAACAGTGTTACCGCTGGTTGGGGAGCATATGGAGGCAGCGCAGCAAGCCCAGAGTAGGAGTCTATAATCGACGGGCTCGGGTCCGAAACTTTAACCCGGGTGATCGGGTGTTGGTTCTGGTACCGACTGTAGACAGTAAGTTCCTAGCTAGGTGGCAGGGGCCCTACGAGGTACTTGAAAAAGTTGGAGAGGTAGATTGCAAAATACACCAGCGAGGGAGGCGAAAGCCGCAGCAGGTGTACCATGTGAATCTGCTCAAGCCATGGAAGGAAGGGAAACCTGTATGGAAGACAGCCCATGACCAGGGTTCCTAGGGGAAGCGGTTTCGTCCCCTCGGTCTGAAGCAGGGGAAGCGGCTGCCACAGTGAAAATTGCTGACAGCCTCTCCTCTAAACAGGCTCAGGAAGCCAGGGAGTTCATTAGTCGGAACACGGATGTGTTCTCAGACCTCCCTGGACGCACGTCCATAATCCGGCATGACATTATCACTGAGACTCAGGCGAAAGTCCGGTTAAAACCGTACCAGGTACCCGAGGCTCGGCGACAAGCCATCGCGGAGGAAGTGCAGCTAATGCTCCAGCTGGGTGTCATCGAGGAGTCAAAAAGTGAGTGGGCCAGTCCGATAGTATTAATACCCAAGCCAGACGGGACATTGCGGTTCTGTAATGACTTCTGAAAACTTAATGAGGTGTCCAAGTTTGACGTGTATCCCATGCTCCGAGTAGATGAGCCTTTTGAAAAGTTGGGTCAAGCCAGGTATTTTTTTGTGTTGGACCTCACCAAAGGGTACTGGCAGGTACCCGTGACGGAGGCTGCCAAAGAAAAAACGGCTTTCGTCACACCAGAGGGGCTGTATCAGTACAAGGTATTACCCTTTGGTCTACATGGCGCTCCCGCCACGTTTCAAAGGATAATGGATATTGTACTCCGTCCTCATCGTCGATATGCTTCGGCGTACCTGGATGATATCGTTGTCCATAGCACCAACTGGGAAAGTCACCTACCTAAAGTACAGGCTGTAGTGGACTCCCTTAGGAAGGCTGGCTTAACCACTAACCAAAAAGGTGCGCAATAGGGTTAGAAGAGACCAAGTACCTGGGGTATGTAATTGTGCACGGAATGATCAAACCTCAGGTCAACAAAGTTGAGGCAATTAGGAATTGGCCCCGACCTGTCACTACTCGGCAAGTAAAGTCGTTCCTGGGTATGGTGGGGTACTATATGAGGTTTGTCCCCAATTTTGCTACAGTCACCGCACCATTGACAGGCAGTTTGAAGGGACGCAAGTCAGTATTGGTCCACTGGAATGAGCAGTCGGAAAAGGCTTTCTCCGCTTTGAAGTCGGCCCCATGTGGGTCCCCGAATTTGGTGATGCCTGACTTCAAAAGGGAGTTTATAGTGCAGACTAAAGGTAGGTCTCGGTGCTGTACTGTCTCAAGATGTTGACGGGGAGGAGCATCCCGTTGTCTCACCCCAGCTGAGACTAGGTACAGTATAGTAGAGAGAGTGCCTGGCCATCAAGTGGGCACTCGAGTCTCTCCGCTATTATCTTTTGGGGAGAAGGTTCCGTCTGGTGACTGACCACTCCCCTCTCAAATGTATTATCCAGGCCAAAGAGAGGAATGCTCGGGTCACTAGATGGTTCTTATCTTTGCAAAACTTTACGTTTTCCGTGGAACACAGGGCAGGCAGGTTACAGGGAAACGCGGAGGCCCTGTCCCGGGTCCACTGTCTGGCAAGTGTTTACCCCCTCAGGGTTGAACAAAGGGGGAGGTATGTAGGAAGGAACAAGGAGCCATCATTGACGGAAGATACTTGTCACCGAGGTTCCTGGCCTCGGTGAGGTAAGAACCAGATTTTTTCCCTGAAGTGTCAGTTTTGCAGTTGCAGTCTGACACTTCAGCTGTTAGTATGGCTGTAAAGCTGATCCAGGCCGGTTCTTATTGGGAGCAGCCAAAGAGCAGGGTGGTTGGCTGTTCCCCACGGTTCCAGGCCGGGTTTTGGTTTAGGATAAAACCCCAGCCAGCAGTCTCAGCTGTGTGGATTATCCTCCATCTGTTAGTGGAGCTCTGTCAGTCTCGGTGTTGGAGCCTGAGCGTTTGGGCTGGTACTAGGCCTGCTATATTGTTTGGGGAAAAAGCACGTGGACTACTTCTTCATTCAAGGACTTAAGTGCTTCAGTCTGGTGTGAACAAACACCAGACTCAAGGTGACTGTTTTTCATTGAAACTGTTTTTTTTGTCACTTTACGTATGTGTGAATAAAACACTGCACTGTTTAAGTTAAAGACGTTGTCATTGCCTCTGTACTGTGTCCACAAGCCTGTCTACCAGAGCAAATCCCCACACCGCATAAGCGCTTTCAGATTTTCGGATCGATCCCAGTCCAACACGGCACTGACTTTCTCGGGATCCATATGAAAACCTGAGGACGAAAGCAGGTAACCCAGGAATTGCACTTCCAATCCTGAACAGCAAAAACACATTTTTACATCTTCGCATACAATTTATTCTCTCTTAGGATCTGTAACATCTGTCTCACATGATCCTTATGAGTCTCCATATCTGGAGAATAAATTAGTATGTCATCCAGATATACAAAAACAAATCTCCCCACCAGATGATGAAAGATGTCACTGATAAAGTGTTGAAAAACCTCTGTAGCGTTGTTTTACCCAAAGGGCATAACCAGGTTTTCAAAATGACCCTCAGAGGTATTAAATGCGGTCTTCCACTCATCCCCCTCCCTGACCCTAGCCAGATGATATGCCCCTCCAGATCCAATTCAGAGAACATCTTGGCACCGACAATCTGACTAAACAAATCCGGAATCAAAGGAAGGGGGTAAGGATCACGGATGGAAATACAGTTGAGCTCACAGAAGTCCAGACATGGTCTATAGGTACTATCTTTTTTTTTTACAAAGAAAAACCCAGCAGCCACTGGGGATTTGGATGGTCTGATATGACCCTTCGCCAAGCTCTTGGTGATATACTCTCGCATAGCCTTTCTTTCGGGCTCCGAAAGATTATACAACCGAGATTTGGGCAGTTTAGCTCCAGGAATAAGATTGACGGGACAATCATACTCCCGATGCGGAGGTAACTCCTGGTTACCACTCTCATAAAACACATCAGAAAATTTGGAAATGAACGAGGCCTGTCAGTCAATGGTAGGGTTATGTCTGCTTCACGATGGTAAGCCCAAAACCATCGGAGCAGGCAGACCCTCCAACACATAACACTAGACAGATTCCTGATGGAAATCACCCACTCTTAAATGGATGTCATTCACCACCTGCAACAGGCATTTTTGGTAAGAGGATGCAGAATGAATTGCAAAGACAGAAATACTTTTCTCTAAGTGCACTAGTAGTCAACCCATGAATACAAACAAACTGTCCATCAATCAGCTTAACCCCAGCCCCACTGTCGATAAATACCTTGATTTCCACAGTTTTACTACTCTAGCGCCACTTGGCAGACAGGAGAAATCGGGTACTACCAGTAAATGACAAAAGTAAGTTATCTTGCTCCCCACCCACACCACCAATAGTAATTTGGGGATTAAGCGTTTTTTTTTGTTTTGTTTGCACCTTGACGCTGAATGTACGGACACACAAAATGTCCCTACTTCCCACAAAAAAAACAGACTCCTTTCATATTACAGGAGCTCTTACCAGCAGTCCCAGGAGTAGCTCCCTCCAACTGCATAGGCTCCTCACAAGGCATAACCACGGGTGTATCTTTACTATAAGTGTCAAAGGAAGCCACCACCTTATTTGACAGTATGTCCTGAGGGTGAGAACCCTTAGATCTCCCCCACAGGCATCTATTAAGACGTACAGCAAGGGACATAGCTGCTTCCAATGACTCAGGTTTTTCATGAAAAGCCAACATGTTCTGCAGCCTCTCAGATAGACCCTGACAGAACTGGCTACGGAGAGCAGGATTATTCCACTCCGTATCCGTAGCCCATCTCCTAAATTTAGAGCAATAGATTTCCGCTGCCATAAACCACGTAACTTGGTCTCAGCCTGAGAGATCCGATCCAGGTCATCACAAATAAGACCCAAGGCTCTAAAAAAAGAATTTACCGACTGGAGGGATGGTGATCTGGTCGGCAGAGAAAAATCCCAAGACTGTGTATCATCCTTAGAAATGATCACACCCACACGTTGACACTCATCCCCAGAAGAGTATGGACGCAGCTTAAAGTACAATTTACATGATCCCCCTGAACCGAATGAAATTGTCACTACCCCCAGAAAATTTGTCTGGGAGGGCAACCTTAGGTTCAGGGCAGGCCTGGTGCCCACCATCAGAACCAGTGGTCTGCCTGTGGTCTCTGAATCCGTAAGACTGCTGCGCGGAGGTCAGCTACCTCCAAAGACAGTCCCTGCACCTGTTCGACCAGTACAGACATAGGATCTATAGCTGCACTGACCTGAACGAAATGGCGGTTTTTATGTTGGTAGATAATGTCACGATCAGTGTGGGGGGAAACTCCACACTGAACACAGGCGGGAAAGGGAAACTAGGGAAGAAACAGGTCACCTCCTAGACTACCCTAATCCGGGCCCTACAGTACCTATCAATATGAATAGACCTGGAAGGTAGGAATATTCATATGCAGTATATCTAGGCCCTGATTTCCCTATGAGGCCCTGGAATAGGTTTAGGACCAGAGACAACCCATTCCTCCCCAGATGGACGAATGGAAGTCTCTGTCTCAGGCCCAGATACAACAACAGGGAATATAATAAATACAAACAAATGTGACACTTAACTTCTGTAGAGATGAAAGTACAGGAACACCAGAGACGACCTCACACCAGCTCAGCCAAACCCAAATGAAGCTATCTACGCATAGTCAGAAAGGTGGGGTCAGACTATAAAGGGTAGAAGTGATGACCACTGAGCAAAAGCTGAGAAAAGGGAAGTGGTCATTAATCCTATCAACACTGAATCAAGAGAAATGAAGGAGGCTGTTAGATTCCTCCACGCTCAGCCAATCTCCTTAATTTCCTGACATCAGTCACCTGAGGGACCGTGACAATTACCCAGCTGTCCAGGAATCCAGAAAGTAAAATATAGGAAAATATGGCACACAACTTTGGAGTGAGAATGGGGTTTTATTGAGCTAGATTTGACATTTAGCAACCCCTATTATGTCACAAACCAGCGGGTGTGAACCCACTGTGTCCTACCCTCTCTAACGGCATTGTCTAAGTGAACCCCTCGATCTTCACAGTACCCCTGATGGTGGGGATAGACTTTCCCGAGGGGAACACCAGGTCGCTACCTCTTGAGGAGGATTGGCACATAAGGCAGCTGGTCAAGGCGGACCGGGAGGTATCTGAGCAAGGTACCTGTCACGGCCTTTGGTTTGCGCTGTGACAATGTTGCCACACTTGCGGTTGCCCGCAGCAACGTTTTGCTGTAAGAGCATGCGGTGGCAGTGTCTTGGCTTTCTGGGTGATTGCCGTGACTTGGTTGTCACGCATACTGTTGACGGTGGTAACGTGTTGTTTGGTATGCTTGTGTGTGCACTTCCCCTTTAAGTGGCTTCCTTCCTCTGTCTGGTGTTGGAAGGGTTAACTCCCTTCCTAGTGTTTTGTGAACACTGGGTTTATGTGTGTGTGGGTGTGGCTGCTTGGGATATTTATCCTCTGCTGGATGCCTGAAGCTCATTGTTCCACCAGCCTTTGTGTATGCTGGTGGTTCACTGTTCCTGGCTTTTACCATCTGTCCAGTGAGGGCCACCCTTGTGGTCATTGATGTTATTATTGTGTCTCCTCTGATGTAGATGTTCTCTTTATTCATCTTCTTCACTGGAAGCAGAACGCCATGTTATTTTAGGCTACCTTAACACTGGCATTTTGGCTTTCCGTTTGTGAGATCCATTCAGGGCTCCCACAAGCGGTCCAAAACAGATCAGTTTTGCCCTAATGTATTCTGAATGGATAAGGATCCGTTCAGAATGCATCAGTTTGCCTCCTTTCCGCCTCCATTCCATTCTGGATATGTATCTTGTTGTCACGGCCTATGGTGTGCATTGTGACACTTTTCTTCACTTGCGCTTGCCCATGGCAACGTGTGGTGTTGTGTACATGTGGTGGCAGTGTCTCGGCCTTCTGGCTGGCTCCCAGGACATGGTTTCCACGCATGTCGTTGCCGGCGGTAACAGGTGCAGTGTGATGTTGTTTGTACACTTCCCCTTTAAGTGTCTTTCTTCCCTTGCCTGGTGTTGGAAGGGTTAACTTTCTTCCCAGTTTGTGAACACTGGGTGTGTCTGTGTGTGGGTGTGGCTACTTGGGCTATTTAGCTTCCGCTGGATGCCTGTATCTGGGGGGTACTCCAGCCATGTGTTATGCTGGAGTCATCCTCCTGGTAATATACCATCTATCCAATGAGGGCCACCCTTGTGGTCATAAGTTTATGTATGATGCTATGAAGATGTTCCTATGGTCTCTTTGTGTTTATTGCAGCTATGGTTTCCTGGGTTCCTGTGTGATGTATGGTGTGTGCTGTGTCCGTTTGTGTTGTTGTGGACAGCAGCACTTGTACATGGGTTCCAGGCTGTGTGTCTGTGGCAGGTAGGTGTGGTACTTGTTTCACTTACCTGCCATTGCCATATGCTGTATATGTTCCCCTTTCCTTGCAGCTTGGCCAGTGAGACTCCTGTTCGTCCGTGTCTAGGAGGAACAGGTCGTCTTACCCTGCTCCTAGTCCAGGGCTACCCTGACGGCTAGTAGGGACCCTAGGTTACGGAGTATGAGCCCTCCTACATCAGGGTTGGCTCATACAGCTAGGAGTTAGGGTCAGAATTAGGGATGTATTAGGAGGTGACCTGCTCCCTGATTTCTTTCCTGGCCTAACAGCGACCATTATCTTCTGTCATGGCATGGCTGAGGGTTTCCCCCATCCTCAGCTGTGACACTTGTGTAGATATCTAGTGCTGATACACGTGTAGGTGGAAAGCGGCTCTGTATCAGCACTAGATATATACCCCTTACTCTCCCTAATACCCAAACTACACAAGATACATATCCCAACCTTCTGTGTAATACACATACACACCCCACGATATGTACTTTCACCTTCTTGTGTTACAGACCCCTCAGATAGGATTAGGTGGCTATCTGAGGGTCTGTAATACTTGTCCACTCTAGTCTCCAGTTACAGTACTCCACGTCTGACTCCACTCACTGACTGACGCTGACGCCTGCCGCTTCGGTCGGACACACATCGCAACAGGGACAGACTCAGTCCCACTCCCCAGCCAGCCCTCACCTCAGCCACTTGAACAGACCGACACGGTGAAGCCGAACCGTACTGTACTGCACGCGCACCCACACTCCAGCAGCTCGCTTCGTAGCTTCCTTGTACATGCCGCTTCCGCCTCCTCCACTTCCGGGCGAACCGCCGCCCAGACTGCCTCTCTGCCTCCGGCTCCGAGTCCGAACCCCCCCTATCACAGCACCACGCCCGGGCTCGGCACACTCGCCACATGAATTATTATTATTTATTTTTTATCCTCAGTCGGCGGCGGGCCCCCAGTGGCGTAGGGCCCCATAGCCATTGCTATGGCTGCTATGGCGATCCCTACGCCACTGGTTGCATGGGTTGCATAGGTTTTGTTTGTACAGCGTTCCCTGTGCGGTAAAAATGACCTGTTACCATCATTCTCCAGGTCAGTCCGATTATAGTGACACCGCATTTGTTACCAATTTGCTGTGTATGACATTTTTATTAATTTTTTTAGGCAGATGAAAAGACATTAAAAAACGCATATTGGTGGGGTGTCTGCTGTTTTCAAAGACTATATCGCTGACATACAGAGTCGTGTGGTGGTAGGGTGGCGGATAATCATGCTAATTAAGGGTTACTATTGGGAAGATGATTAAACAGGGGTATACATGTATAATACTGCACATAAAGGTATCTTTTTATTCTGCAGCATCTTCACATACAAGTGCAGCAGTGTCATTATCATTTGCTATTACATAAACAGTGAATTTCATGGCCATTTTGCATCTTATCTGCCCCCCAAGAAACTGCATGGCTAACATGAGAGAAGATCAGAAGAGCCTTTTCTCCCTTTGGTCAAGCTGTTTCTTAAAAGGTCACTAAATTCAGTGGTTATGTAACTACAGAATTACACATACAGTATGGCTGACTGGCATTCAAAATGTCCCTCCCAGCCTGTAACTCCCAGCCCCACATTGCCCCATACTACACAGCTCACACTTGAAGCTGCAGCCAGCACTGATGAACTGCAGGCTTGAAGCAGCACTGTGTTAGGGTATTGCCTGACTGCTGAAGTTGCCCACAAGTGCTCTGTGTTCCGTGTGGTGCTCTGAACATTGTGTTCACCCTCAAAGAAGCTGTGACCCGCCACCTCCGTCTTCTCTTCTTGACGCAATGCTCCTGCTCTTTCAGCTGGCCAGGAGGCGGTGCTGACTTTAAGTCCCGTGCAGAACGTCCTGACTCAAGTGTCAGGACGTTATCCACTCTGGGCCTAGCTGTAAGTTGTTAGCACGGCGTGGCACATGGCAGTGCTGCACTTTATACTGTGTGACTGCAAACCAATAAGGGGCGTTTCGGGCAGCAATGGACCCCATAGAGTCAGTGGGCCCGGGGCTGCCGACCCAAATGCCCCTATTGCATGGGGTCACTGTATAAATAGAGTTGAGCAAACCCAAACTGTTAAATTCTAGTTCGTACCAAATTTTAGGTTTTTCGGCACCCGGACCCTAACCCGAACATTTAAGTAAAGGTTCGGGTTCTGTAATCGGCGATTTTTATGGCGCTTTTTGAAAGGCTGCAAAGCAGCCAATCAACAGGCGTCATGCTATTTGCCCCAAAAGGCCATCACAGCCATACCTACTATTGACATGGCTGTGATTGGCCAACTGCAGCATGTGACCCAGCCTCTATTTAAGCTGGAGTCACTTAGCGCCGCCGGTCACTCTGCTCGGATTAGTGTAGTAAGAGGATGCAGCTGCTGTGACGGAGAAATCAGGGAGCGATCTTATCAAGAACTGGTTTATGTACTCAGCGATCTACAGAAAAAGTGTTTTGTGGGTGCAGTGCACAATTTTTTTAGGCCTGAACTGAGCCAACTACTGCTGAAAACAAACTTTTTTTTCTTCATTTCATCAATATCAATACCTGGTCAGCAGCCATTTTATGCAACGATAGTGCACCAGCACAGGCTATCTGCAAATCCAGAAATACAGCTTTGGCATACTGGGGTGAAAAAACCCTCTAATATACTGCACACCTAGGATTAGACAAGCATAAGTGACTATCACATTTAGGACAGAAATACAGCTTTTTGGTTAGGGTGAAAAAAGCCTCTAATATACTGCATATCTGTGATTACACATGCATAAGTCACTGTCACATTTAGGACACAAATACAGCTTTTTGGTTACTAGAGTGAAAATAGCCTGTAATATACTGCACATCTGTGATTACACGTGCATAAGTCACTGTCACATTTAGGCCATGAATATGGCTTTGGCATACTGGGGTGAAAAAAGCCTCTCATATACTGCACATCTGGCAATACACGTGCATAAGTGACTGTCACATTTTGGACAGAAATACAGCTTTTTGGTTAGGGTGAAAAAACCCTCTAATATACTGCACATCTGGGATTAGACAAGCATAAGTGACTGTCACATTTAGGACAGAAATACAGCTTTTTGGTTAGGGTGAAAAAAATCCTCTAATATACTGCACATCTGGGATTACACATGCATAAGTGACTGTCACATATAGGCCATAAATATGGCTTTGGCATACTGGGGTGAAAAAAGCCTCTAATATACTGCACATCTGGTATTACACATGCATAAATGACTGTCAAATTTAGTCCATAAATACGGCTTTTTGGTTACTGGGGTGAAAGAAGCCTCTAATATATTGCACATCTGGGATTACATGTGCATAAGTGAGTGTCACATTTAGGCCATAAATACGCCTTTTTGGTTACTGGGGTGAAAAAAGCCTCTGATATACTGCACATCTCTGATTTGCAAATTTAGGCCATAAATACGGCTTTGGCATACTGGGGTGAAAAAAGCCTCTCATACACTGCACATATGGGATTACACATGCATAAGTGACTGTCACATTTAGGACAGAAATACAGCTTTTTGGTTAGGGTGAAAAAACCCTCTAATATACTGCACATCTGGGATTAGACAAGCATAAGTGACTGTCACATTTAGGACAGAAATACAGCTTTTTGGTTAGGGTGAAAAAATCCTCTAATATACTGCACATCTGGGATTACACGTGCATAAGTGACTGTCAAATTTAGGCCATAAATACGGCATTGGCATACTGGGGTGAAAAAAGCCTCTCATACACTGCACATCTGGGATTACACGTGCATAAGTGACTGTAACATTTAGGACAGAAATACAGCTTTTTGGTTAGGGTGAAAAAAAACCTCTGATATACTGCACATCTGTGATTACACGTGCATAAGTGATTGTCACATTTAGACCAGAAATACAGCTTTTTTCTTACTGGGGTGAAAAAACCCTCTGATATACTGCACATCTGGGATTACACATGCATAAGTGACTGTCACATATAGGCCATAAATACGGCTTTGGCATACTGGGGTGAAAAAAGCCTCTAATATACTGCATATCTGGTATTACACATGCATAAATGACCGTCAAATTTAGTCCATAAATACGGCTTTTTGGTTAGTGGGGTGAAAAAAGCACATCTGGGATTACATGTGCATAAGTGAGTGTCACATATAGGCCATAAATACGCCTTTTTGGTTACTGGGGTGAAAAAAGCCTCTGATATACTGCACATCTCTGATTTGCAAATTTAGGCCATAAATACGGCTTTGGCATACTGGGGTGAAAAAACCTCTCATATACTGCACATCTGGGATTACACGTGCATAAGTGACTGTCACATTTCGGACAGAAATACAGCTTTTTGGTTAGGGTGAAAAAACCCTCTGATATACTGCACATCTGTGATTACACGTGCATAAGTGATTGTCACATTAAGGCCAGAAATACAGCTTTTTTCTTACTGGGGTGAAAAAAACCTCTGATATACTGCACATCTCTGATGAATTTTACCTCCTTTTCTTCTCCCTAATAGAGCTTTTATTTGGTGGTATTTCATTGCTGCTGAAATTTTTACTTTTTTTGATATTAATCGAAATTGACCGAAATGTTTGCAAAAAAATTACATTTTTCACTTTCTGTTGTAAAAATTTTCTAATAAAACTACATTTCTATATAAATTTTTCTCTAAATGTATTGTTCTACTTGTCTTTGATTTAAAAAATGCAATAAGTGTATATTTATTGGTTTGGGTAAAAGTTATAGCGTTTACAAACTATGGTGCAAAAAAATTAATTTACGCACTTTCTGAGCACCTGCCATGTTTCCTGAGGTTCTACAATGCCCAGACAGTAGAAACACCCCACAAATGACCCCATTTCGGAAAGTAGACACTCTAAGGTATTCGCTGATGGGCATAGTGAGTTTATGGAAGTTTTTATTTTTTGTCACAAGTTAGCGGAAAATTATTTTATATAATTTATTTTCCACTAACTTGTGACAATATTTTTTTTTTACATGAACTCACCATACCCCTCACGGAATACCTTGGGGTGTCTTTTTTTTCCAAAATGGGGTCACATGTGGGGTATTTATACTGGCCCTAAAGCGGGAGAAGTAGTTTGGAATCCAAATGCGTAAAAAATGCCCTGTGAAATCCTAAAAGTACTCATTGGAATTTGGGCCCCTTTGCACACCTAGGCTGCTAAAAAGTGTCACACATGTGGTATCGCAGTATTCAGAAGAAGTAGGGCAATGTGTTTTGGAGTGTAATTTTACGGCGTACGGCGATACCACATGTGTGACACTTCTTTGCAGTCTAGGTGCGCAAAGGGGCCCAAATTCCAATGAGTACCTTTTAGGAGGGCATTTTTGGGCACAAGTTAGCGGAAAATGATTATTGTTATTTTTTATTTTTTTCCTTACAAAGTCTCATATTCCACTAACTTGTGACAAAAAATAAAATTTTACATGAACTCGCCATGCCCCTCACGAAATACCTTGGGGTGTCTTCTTTCCAAAATGGGGTCACTTGTGGGGTATTTATACTGCCCTTGCATTTTAGGAGACCAAAAGGGCCCAAATTCCAATGAGTACCTTTATGATTTCACAGGGGATTTTTTACACATTTGGATTCCAAACTACTTCTCACGCTTTAGGGCCCCTAAAATTCCAGGGCAGTATAAATACCCCACATGTGACCCCATTTTGGAAAGAAGACACCCCAAGGTATTCCGTGAGGGGCATGGCGAGTTCATAGAAGATATTATTTTTTTTTGGCACAAGTTAGCGGAAATTGATATATATTTTTTTTTCTCACAAAGTCTCCCTTTCCGCTAACTTGGGACAAAAAGTTCAATCTTTCATGGACTCAATATGCCCCTCAGCGAATACCTTGTGGTGTCTTCTTTCCAAAATGGGGTCATTTGTGGGGTGTTTGTACTGCCCTGGCATTTGAGGGTCTCCACAATCATTACATGTATGGCCAGCATTAGGAGTTTCTGCTATTCTCCTTATATTGAGCATACGGGTAATGAGATTTTTTTTTTTCGTTCAGCCTCTGGGCTGAAAGAAAAAATGAACGGCACAGATTTCTTCATTCACATCGATCAATGTGGATGAAAAAATCTCTGCCAAAAAATGTGCAAAAAAAAGGAGGGGAAAGGCGTCTGCCAGGACATAGGTATTTGAGGGTCTCCACAATCATTACATGTATGGCCAGCATTAAGAGTTTCTGCTATTCTCCTTATATTGAGCATACGGGTAATGAGATTTTTTTTTTTCGTTCAGCCTCTGGGCTGAAAGAAAAAATGAACGGCACAGATTTCTTCATTCACATCGATCAATGTGGATGAAAAAATCTCTGCCAGAAAATGTGCAAAAAAAAGGAGGGGAAAGGCGTCTGCCAGGACATAGGTATTTGAGGGTCTCCACAATCATTACATGTATGGCCAGCATTAGGAGTTTCTGCTATTCTCTTTATATTGAGCATACGGGTAATGAGATTTTTTTTTTCCGTTCAGCCTCTGGGCTGAAAGAAAAAATGAACGGCACAGATTTCTTCATTCACATCGATCAATGTGGATGAAAAAATCTCTGCCAAAAAATGTGCAAAAAAAAGGAGGGGAAAGGCGTCTGCCAGGACATAGGAGCTCCGCCCAACATCCAAACCCACTCAGCCCATATGCCCTGGCAAACCCGAATTCTCCATTCACATCAATCGATGTGGATGAATAAATTATTGCCGGAATATATATATTTTTTATATACAAAGTGTTTGCCAAAGCATATGAACACCTCCCCTCAGCTCATAAGCCTTGGCAAACGTATCTTTTTTACTGCAGAGGAGAAATCTCATCTTGCAGCGCCGCATACACCGACTTTTGTGTAATCTGACAGCAGCGCAATGCTTATGTCAGAATGCACATCAGTGCTGCAGCTGGTTGATCGGTTGGTCCACCTAGAAGGTAAAAAAACAAAACGGAAAAAAAAAAAAACAGCCCGCAACGCAATAAATTTATTAACATTAACTTTATATAACATTTGAAACAGAACACTAACTTTTGTAAACTTTATTTAACTTTTGCAACTTTTTTGCTTACCTGTGATTTTTTTTTTGTTTTTTTGTTTTTACCTTTATAGGACAAACCTCTCCTAATGTGCAAAGCGCAAATCACCCAGAGATGTGGCGAAGTACATTATGCACTTTGTCCCATGTCAAAGGAGAGGTTTGCAGCAGCTCTGTGTGAAAGGGCCCTAAGACCCCTGTGTGCCTGTCCTGTGTCACGCAATCCCTATACTAAGTGTACCTGTGTGTGGTACTTCCGGAAACACTCCCCTAAGCATAGGGTAGGGTGGTCAGGGCAGTCAGGACAGAAATAGCGGGTGTCACGCCTTATTCCACTCCTGCTACAGACACAACATCTTTTTCGGGGTGGCGCTTGGTTTGAGGTACCAGCAACGACATTGGGGAAATGTCACTCGTGTAGACGGCTCACTACACTGGTGGTTTGGGCCATGGAACCTCCTGGATACAGGAGGTTCTCGATGATCTCTTCCTGAAATTTGAGGAAGGATCCTGTTCTCCCAGCCTTACTGTAGAGAACAAAACTATTGTACATAGCCAATTGAATTAGGTATACACACACCTTCTTATACCAGCGTCTGGTCCTGCGGGAGAGTAAATAAGGAGCCAACATCTGGTCATTGAAGTCCACCCCTCCCATGAGCAAATTATAGTTGTTGGACACAGAGAGGCTTTTCAATGACACTGGTTGCCCGTTCAATGTGGATTGTCGTGTCTGCGTGAATGGAGGAGAGCATGTAAACGTCACGCTTGTCTCTCCATTTCACCGCGAGCAGTTCTTCGTTACACAAGGCAGCCCTCTCCCCCCTTTCAAGATGGGTGGTAACGAGCCGTTGGGGGAAGCCCCGGCGACTAGGTCGCGCGGTGCCACAGCAGCCAATCTGTTCTAGAAACAAATGCCTGAAGGGGGACACACTTGTGTGGTACTTCTTGCCAAATAAGGGTGACACCAAGTCCCAGACTGTCTTCCCACTGCTCCCCAGGTAGTCAGGGCAACCGACCGGCTCCAGGGTCTGATCTTTACCCTCATAGACACAAAATTTGGGCGTATAGCCTGTGGCCCTTTCACAGAGCTTATACAATTTGACCCCATACTGGGCGCGCTTGCTTGGGATGTATTGTTTAAAGCCAAGGCACCCGGTAAAATGTATCAGGGACTATGCAGATGTTTTGCTCAGGGGTATACAAATCTGCAAATTTGGTTTTAAAGTGGTCTATGAGGGGCCAAATTTTGTGGAGCCAGTCAAAAGCTGGGTGGCCTCTGGGACGAGAGGTGCTATTATCACTAAAGTGCAGGAAACGCAGGATGGTCTCAAATCGTGTTCTGGACATGGCAGCAGAGAACATGGGCATGTGATGAATTGGGTTCGTGGACCAATATGACCGCAATTCATGCTTTTTTGTCAGGCCCATGTTGAGGAGAAGGCCCAGAAAAGTTTTAAGTTTGGAAACTTGGACGGGTTTCCACCGGAAAGACTGGGCATAAAATCTTCCCGGGTTGGCGGCTATAAATTGAGTGGCATACCGGTTTGTTTCTGCCACGACTAAGTCAAAGTGCTCCGCAGTGAAGAACAGCTAAAAAAAAAACAGTGCCGATGAGCTGTCTCAATCCGAACTCCAGACTGGACGTTGAAAGGGGCAACTGCTGGTGCAGCTGAAGATGGGGCTGCCAATCAGGGTTTGCCAGCACCTCAGGGACTCTAGGGGCTCTACGGGCCTGTCTGCACGGTGGCTGCGACGGGGGAACTACTGCACGTGCCACCGTACCAGCTTCAACTGCCCTTCTGGTGCTCGCCACTTCACCATGTTCTACGGCAGTGCTAGTACTAGGTCCAGGATGGGCTGCGCTGCTGGTGTATGCCTCACCACGATAGGCTAGTTTCACACTAGCGTTCGGCTGTCCGCTCGTGAGCTCCGTTTGAAGGGGCTCACGAGCGGACCCGAACGCTTCCGTCCAGCCCTGATGCAGTCTGAATGGATGCGGATCCGCTCAGACTGCATCAGTCTGGCGGCGTTCAGCCTCCGCTCCGCTCAGCAGGCGGACACCTGAACGCTGCTTGCAGCGTTCGGGTGTCCGCCTGGCCGTGCGGAGGCGTGCGGATCCGTCCAGACTTACAATGTAAGTCAATGGGGACGGATCCGTTTGAATATGCCACAATATGGCTCAATCTTCAAGCGGATCCGTCCCCTATTGACTTTCAATGTAAAAGTCTGGACGGATCCGCTCAGGCTAATTTCACACTTAGCTTTTTTTTGCAAATATAATGCAGACGGATCCGTTCTGAACGGAGCCTCCGTCTGCATTATTATGATCGGATCAGTTCAGAACGGATCCGATCGAACGCTAGTGTGAAAGTAGCCTAATCCGCCAGTGCCAGCCCTGCTCTGCTGCCCTTGAAGCGGATCCTGCGCAACCTGTGGTCTAGCAACACGGGCCGGGTACGCCTGGTGGTATCAGGGACCTCATCGTCCGAACTTTGGGTCAGACTGCCACTGCTTTCTACAGGTTCGTATTCTGACCCACTGGATTCGTCAGATGAGGGTTCCCATTCCTCATCCGACTGGGTCAGAAGCCTGTAGGCCTCTTCAGAAGAATACCCCTTACTTGCCATTTGGTCAACTAAATTTAGGGGGTATTATCCTGAGACTACCCAAGAAAAAAAAACAAGCCTGTCTTACAAAGGGGAGGCTAGCAAAGTACAGGAAGCCGCTGCGATTGATAAAAAATATCAAAACTGTTTTTTTTTATCGACGCAGCGCTTGTATATTGATTGTGCAGTGATAAAAAAAAATAAAAAATGGTCACTGCGGCGGGGCGGGCGTGGGTGAACGCATGTGTGGGCGACCGATCAGGCCTGATCGGGCAAACACTGCGTTTTGGGTGGAGGGCGAGCTAAGGTGACACTAATACTATTATAGATCTGACTGTGATCAGTTCTGATCACTTACAGATACTATAAAGTACCAATGCTGATTAGCGATTCGCTGCGATACGCTAATCAGTGAATCAGTGACTGTGGTGCGGTGGGCTTGGCGCTAACTGAAGCTAACTACCTACCAAAGGGGCCTAAACTAACCTAAACATAACAGTCAATACTGCTGAAAAAAAAAAAGTGACAGTTTACACCGATCACTTTTTTCCCTTTCACTAGAAATTGGCAGGGGTGATCAAGGGGTTAATTGGGGTGATAGGAGGGGGGGTGATCTGGGGCTAAATGTGTTGTGCTTGGTGTACTCACAGTGATCTGTGCTCTCTGCTGGGACCAACCGACGAAAAGGACCCAGCAGAGAGCACAGAAGCTATTTAACACATTATATTTATAAATATAATGTGTTAAATGGCTTGTGTTTCTCGATTTTTTTAAAGTCACCAACCTGTCAGCGCTGATCATTGGCTGGCAGGCTGGTGACAAACTTCTCCTGCGACTTTTCCCGACCCGCACTGCGCGTGTGTGGGCCGGCTATGCGCATCATCTCGCGTCTCGCAAGATGATGCGCCAATGCGTCTACGAGGAATAACCCGGCCTCCTGCAGGACGCATCCCTGTGTTAGGCAGTCGGGAGGAGGTTAAGGCTAGAAATCCTGCTTTGGCTTACTGGGGTGAAAAAACCCTCTGATATACTGCACATCTCTGATTACACGTGCATAAGTGATTGTCACATTAAGGCCAGAAATACGCCTTTTTGGTTACTGGGGTGAAAAAAGCCTCTAATATATTGCACATCTGGTATTACACATGCATAAGCGAGTGTCACATTTAGGCCAGAAATACGCCCTTTTGGTTACTGGGGTGAAAAAATACTCTAATATATTGCACATCTGGGATTACATGTGCATAAGTGATTGTCACATTTTGGCCAGAAATACGCCTTTTTGGTTACTGGGGTGAAACAAGCCTCTGATATACTGCACATCTGTGATTACACGTGCATACGTGAGTGTCACATTTAGGCCACAAATACTGCTGTCATATAGAGTAAAAAAAAAATAATTGAGTGCAATACCCTACTTCAGGGTTTTTATTGGCGGTTAATTTTTTTTAACAGACTTAACCACTTTTTACTTTGCTTTGTAAATGCTAACTATGAGGCAAACATCTAATAATGGACGCGGTCATGGTCGTGGGGGTGGTTTTGGTGGAGCCTCTGGTGCAGGGAGAGGACGTGGGCGTTCTGCCACAGCTACACGTCCTACTGAACCTACAGCCTCAGGTCCCAGTAGACGCCAGAATCT
The DNA here is from genome assembly GCF_014858855.1 of Bufo gargarizans. Classification (NCBI taxonomy): domain Eukaryota; kingdom Metazoa; phylum Chordata; class Amphibia; order Anura; family Bufonidae; genus Bufo; species Bufo gargarizans. The sequence continues at coordinate 153,917,730 of NC_058086.1, read as the reverse complement.
ACAGCGATATTTGGTCGGGCCTAATGCCGTTTTAAGGATGGTAAGGCCTGAGCAAGTACAGGCGCTAGTCAATTGGGTGTCCGACAGTGAATCCAGCACGCTCACATTATCTCCCACCCAGTCTTCTGCAGAAAGCGCACAGGTGGCGCCTGAAACCCATGCCCATCAGTCTGTCACATCACCCCTGTGCATATCGGGGAACCTGTCTGAGCCTCAAGTCATGCAGCAGTCTCTTATGCTGTTTGAAGAGTCTGCTGGCAGGGTTTCCCAAGGGCATCCACCTAGCCCTTTCCCAGGGGTGGAAGACATAGAATGCACTAACGCACAACCACTTGTGTTTCCTGATGAGGACATGGGAATACCACCTCAGCACGTCTCTGATGATGACGAAACACAGGTGCCAACTGCTGCGTCTTTCTGCAGTATGAAGACCGAAAAGGAGGTCAGGGAGGAAGACTTGGTGGAAGACGATGCAGGGGACGATGAGGTCCTAGACCCCACATGGAATGAAGGTTGTGCCACTGACTTTCAGAGTTCGGAGAAAGAGGCAGTGGTGAGACCGAGCCAACAGCGTAGCAAAAGCGGGAGCAGGGTGCAAAAGCAGAGCAAGCATCGCCAAAACAGTTCGCCTGCTACTGGCAACCGTCACCAGGGACCGAGCACACCAAAGGCAGCTTCAAGGAGTTTCCTGGCATGGCACTTCTTCACACAATGTGCTGACGACAAGACCCGAGTGGTTTGCACGCTGTGCCATCAGAGCCTGAAGCGAGGCATTAACGTTCTGAACCTTAGCACAACCTGCATGACCAGGCATCTACATGCGAGACACTGGCTGCAGTGGAGTAAGCACCTTCAAAACCAAGAAAGGGCTCAGGCCCCTCCTGCTGCTGCCTCTGCCTCTTCCTCCGCCTCTGGAGGAACATTGGCACCTGCCACCCAGCAAACAGAGGATGTGCCACCAACAACACCACCTCCGTCACCAAGCATCTCCACCATGTCACATGGAAGCGTTCAGCTCTCCATCTTACAAACCTTTGAGGGAAAGCGTAAATTCCCACCTAGCCACGCTTGATCCCTGGCCCTGAATGCCAGCATTTCTAAACTGCTGGCCTTTGAAATGCTGTCATTCAGGCTGGTGGAGACGGACAGCTTCAAACAGCTCATGTCGCTTGCTGTCCCACAGTACGTCGTTCCCAGCCGCCACTACTTCTCCAGGAGAGTCGTGCCCTCCCTGCACAACCAAGTATCGGATAAAATCAAGTGTGCATTGCACAACGCCATCTGTGGCAAGGTCCACCTAACCACAGATACGTGGACCAGTAAGCACGGCCAGGGAAGCTATATCTCCCTAACTGCACACTGGGTAAATGTAGTGGCAGCTGGGCCCCAGGAGGAGAGCTGTTTGGCGCATGTCCTTCCGCCACCAAGGATCGCAGGGCAACATTCTCCTCCTTCTCGGCTTCCTCCTCCTCTTCTACCACCTCCTCATCCGGTCAGCGACAGACCTTCACCACCAACTTCAGCACAGCCAGGGGTAAACGTCATCAGGCCATTCTGAAACTGATGTGTTTGGGGGACAGGCCCCACACCGCGCAGGAGTTGTGGCAGGGTATAGAACAACAGACCGATGCCAGTGGTTGCTGCCAGTGAGCCTCAAGCCCGGCCTGTGCGATAATAGGCGAAAACTTGTTGCAGCTCTGGGACTAGCCGGTTTGACGCACAGCCCTTGCCTGGCGCATGTGCTGAATTTGGTGGTGCAGAAATTCATTCACAACTACCCAGACATGTCTGAGCTGCTGCATAAAGTGCGGGCCGTCTGTGCGCGCTTTCGGCGTTATCACCCTGCTGCTGCTCGCCTGTCAGCGCTGCAGCGTAACTTCGGCCTTCCCGCCCACCGCCTCATATGCGACGTGCCCACCAGGTGGAACTCCACTTTGCACATGTTGGAGAGACTGTGCGAGCAGCAGCAGGCCATAGTTGAGTTTCAGCTGCAGCACGCACGGGTGAGTCGCACTGCGGAACAGCACCACTTCACCACCAATGACTGGGCCTCCATGCGAGACCTGTGTGCCCTGTTGCGCTGTTTCGAGTACTCCACCAACATGGCCAGTGGCGATGACGCCGTTATCAGCGTTACAATACCACTTCTATGTCTCCTTGAGAAAACACTTAGGGCGATGATGGAAGAGGATGTGGCCCAGAACGAGGAGACATAGGAGGCAGTCTTTTAGAAGTGGCTCAAAAAGAGGATTTTTGCAACAGCAGAGGCCAGGTACAAATTTGGCCAGCCAGGGCCCACTACTGGAGGACGAGGATGAGGAGGAGGATGGGGATGAAGCATGTTCACAGCGGGGTGGCATCCAACGCAGCTCGGGCCCATGACTGGTGCGTGGCTGGGGGCATACGGAGGACGCAGACGATACACCTCCCACAGAGGACAGCTTGTCCTTACCTCTGGGCAGCCTGGCACACATGAGTGACTACATGCTGCAGTGCCTGCGCAACGACTGCAGAGTTTGCCCACATTTTAACGTGTGCTGACTACTGGGTGGCCACCCTGCTGGATCCCCGTTACAAAGACAATGTGCCGTCCTTAATTCCCTCACTGGAGCGTGATCGGAAGATGCGCGACTACAGGCGCACGCTAGTAGACGCGCTCCTGAGAGCATTCCCGACTGACGCCAGGGGACAAGTGGAAGCAGAAGGCGAAGGCAGGGGAGGAGGAAGAGGTCGCCAACGCAGCTGTGTCAGCGCCAGCACTTTATAAGGCAGGGTTAGCATGGCCGACATGTGGAAAAGCTTTGTCACCTCGCCACAACAACCGGCCCCAACTGCTGATATGGAGCGTGTTAGCAGGAGGCAGCATTTGAACAACATGGTGGAACAGTACCTGTGCACACGCCTACACGTACTGACTGATGGTTCTGCCCCATTCAACTTCTGGGTCTCCAAATTGTCCATATGGCCAGAGCTTGCCCTGTATGCCTTGGAGGTGCTGGCCTGCCCTGCAGCCAGTGTACTCTCTGAACGTGTATTTAGCACAGCAGGAAGCGTCATTACAGACAAGCGGAGCCGCCTGTCCACAGCCAACGAGGACAACATTAAAATGAACCAGGCTTGGATCCCACAAGACTTGTCTGTACCTTGTGCAGAATAGACATTTATACCACCATCAAACATACATTCTTGTACTCAAGTCAAGTGCAATTATTCTTTGTTTTATTTATTTTTTATTTGTCCCAATATTTTGGGGGCTACCTACCCAATAAAAAAAAATAAAAAAACATTGTTGGCTACCTCCTCCTCCTCCATTGCTGCCTCCACCTACAACACCATATTCACTGCCTTCTCAATCTCCGACTCCATATCCACCTCCTTCTCTGAGTTGCAGGTTTATAATTTGTAATTTTTTGTTATTTTATTTAATTTTAAGTTATTTCACTATCCACATTTGTTTGCAGAGCAGTTGCCATGCTCTTAAGCACATTTTACTGCCTTTTACATTCCTCTAGCCTTTTCAAGGACTATTTTAAAGCCATTTTAATTTAAAAAAAGTGCCAATTTTAGTGCCCTAAATTGAAAAAATTCCTATTTTCAATTGTCGGGTGACATTTTAAAATTTTTGGCGTATACAAACCCCTGCTGTGCCTGGGTGACAGGGGCCTAAATCTCTCAAAATCCTCTGTTGTATTGCTGGGTGACATGAACCCCCTTTTGCAGTGAATGAACCCCTGCTGTACCTGGGTGACAGGGGCCTAAATCTCTCAAAATCCTCTGTTGTATTGCTGGGTGACATGAACCCCCTTTTGCCGTGAATTAACCCCTGCTGTGCCTGGGTGACATGGGCCTAAATTCTCTCAAAATCCACTGTTGTATTGCTGGGTGACATGAACCCCTTTTGCTGTGAATGAACCCCTGCTGTGCCTGGTGACAGGGGCCTAAATCTCTCAAAATCCTCTGTTCCATTGCTGGGTGATATGAACCCCATTTTGCAGTGAATAAACCCGTGCTCTGTATTGCTGACAGGGAACTAAATTTGTGAAAACATCTGTTACTGATCGGAAGATGCGCGACTACAAGCGTGCGCTGATGATAGCATTCCCACCTGACAGCGGGGGCACAGTGGAAGCACAAGGCAGGGGAGGAGGAAGAGGTCGCCAACGCAGCTGGCGCTCCACCAGCACCTGAGAAGGCAGGGTTAGCATGGCCAAAATGTGGAAAAGCTTTGTCAGCCTTGGAGGTGCTGACCTGCCCTGCAGCCAGTGTATGGTGTGAACGTGTGTTTAGCACGGCAGCAAGCATTATCACAGGCCGCAGCCACTGTGGACAAGCTTACGTTTATTAAAATGAACCAGGCATGGATCCCACAGGACTTGTCCGTACCTTGTGCAGAATAGACATTTATACCAGCCTCAACCATCCATTCTTGTACTCAAGTGCACTTATTCTTTGTTTTATTTTGTTATATGTCCCAATATTTTTGGGGGATACCCCAATTTAAAAATAAAAAATAACACAAATCAGTGTTGGCTACCTATTCCTCCTTCACCGCCGATTCCACCTACACCGCCACGTCAACCTACACTGCCACATCCACCGCCTCCTCAACCTCCTACTCCTAGATCCAGATTGACATTTTAAATTTTTCTGTATTTTATGTTATTTTAAGTCATTTCCCTATCCACATTTGTTTGCAGAACAGTTGCCATGCTCTTAAGCACATTCTGATGCCTTTTGCAGCCCTCTAGCCCTTTCCAGGACTATTTTAGAGCCATTTTAGTGCCCAAAAATTCGGGTCCCCATTGACTTCAATGGGGTTTGGGTTCGGGGTCAAGATCGGGTCCCGAATCCGAACTTTTTTTTCAAGTTCGGCCGAACCTGCCGAACCCAAACATCCAGGTGTCCGCTCAACTCCAATTATAAGCAATCAGTAAGATTACTTCTGCTACAAAAATGCCTTGTGATTCAGTGAGGTAAAGCTGGCCGATGCTACTGTGCGTACTACTACTGGTACTATTGTTGGCATCGTATTTATTTCATACTTTTGAGATACCTAAGAGGTTCTTTCAGCAAAACGGCCACACTCATTGTGTAGACAAAATATGTAGCTTGACCCTCCTCCTCCTAAATTTCTTGGCGCATGTGCACTAGCATCAGAGGGGGAAAAAGACATGGCTGCAGCCTAAGAAAAGAATACAGTAAAATGTTTTCCTATTATATTTTTCATGGTCTGCAGTCGTGATATAGAATAGGAGAAAGGCAAGAGAAATAAGGAGATTATTTTACATTTTGTCTGCTTTTTTTATTTTAAAATCCATTGCCTTCAACAGGATGCTGGATACAAGGTGAAAATCAGAGTAGCGACTTGCGCGTTTTAACAGAACAGTGTTTTTGGTTTTAGCATAAAACAATTAGGTTACCACTCCCTTATAAATAAGCAACAGGGGATGTGTCTATATAAAGTGTGATCAATTAACATGTGTGTGAACAAGTGTACATGACAATATGTGATATTGTAGAACATAAGCAAGGTGTTATGGTGGTGCATGTAGAACCACTATGTCAACCAACAGATTTGACTTATGGCTACTCCTAAGACCATTATACTGGCAGTCTCCCAGTTTTTATCCTTTAACGCCTGTTCTTGGATCTAGACTTTGCTGCAGGCAGAGCACCAGGCCACTATCTTCTTTAGTAGTCTCTTTGTGATTGACAGCTGATCCATGGGGTTCAGAGGCATTGTTGCAGGGCACTGAGGGGTCATGTAAAATTGTGGTCAGGGACAGGCCGAGGTCAGGGCAGACAGAGTATGTTCTTTACAATGTCCTAAGTCAGGCAGGCAGTGGAGTGTCAATACAGATGTCAGGCAGAGTCAGAAACCAGTAAAGATCCTGGTACACAGACATACAAGGAGATTGCAGGAACTAGCAAACTAAGAACCTGATTGCTCAGGCAACCTTCCACTGATGAAGGTACATTAAGTATCACAAGGTGGCCGGCCATAGGCTGGTAAAACTTATGGTGCATGCGCTGGCCCTTTAAGAACTGCAGGGGCAGCAAACATGCGTCCTAAGGGCAGGATAAGGGGCTTGGCTGGCAAACAGTCTGGAGTCAGTAGAAGGACAGAGGTACCCTGGTGGCTGGACCTGCCAGAAGAGTACAGAGATCAGGAGGTGGGACTTGGAGCGCTGGAGCTGGTGATGTCGGCAGCACATTGGCCTATGTAATTAGGGGATATTCTACCAACAATATGTAAAGACAGTAGGAGAACAGCATTTACAATAACAAATACTTGTCCCTCTTTCCTTTGAGTTGGGCTGTATTAAATGCCCTTTTAAACAAGTGCTAATTGACTTGTATATTATAGAGCAGTGATTGAGATCTATCTGCAAGAAATATAATCAGGAATGACCGTTCATAGGAACTTTCCTTCAGCTGATCAGTGGCCTGCCCAAACATCACACCAATCAGCCAACTAATAAGCAAACCCTCGCTTGTTGACTGAACGGGTCTTTTACAGTATGCAGTCACGAATATCATCATTTGTTGGCAGCATATCCCCTTGTGTAAACAGGAAGTGCTGCCAACAATACGCACTATATGGGGAACGATCATACTAATAATTGTTTGCCCCAAAAGAGTTTGCATCACCTCATGTAATAGCTCCTTAAACTAGTGCTAATCATGTTGATTGGCGCCATGTAAAATCAGATCGGTCTAATTGGTCAGAAATCTGTGCTTGTAAACCCTGCTTTAGGAGGTTTCTGAGAATTTACAGAGATCCTGGAAGAAGAGGAGGAGGACTAAAACATTTGGGAGATGAAGAAAATACAACTTTGCACCAATACGATAATTTAATGTTTAATGTATCCACACATAATACTAATTCATGCAACACTTTAATATACAAATCTGGGTAGTTTTCCGTTTCATACTCTCACTTCTGGATTACGTTTCCTTCTTTGACAGCTGACAATGCAGACAGTAATACTTATAATGATACAGATGGCAACAACAGCTGCGCACACTATCAGTGTAATTTCTGTTATGTTCAGTCCATCAGAGGGGGGATCAACAGGTTTTGTCAATGCTGTAGTCAGTTTGGCTGTAGTGGATTCAGTTGTGGTCAGTTTGGTTGTAGTGGATTCAGTAGTGGTCAGTTTGGTTGTAGTGGATTCAGTAGTGGTCAGTTTGGTTGTAGTGGATTCAGTTGTAGGAGCTGGTGTTGGGGGGATAAGGAGAGCGGCCTGGGCTATGTTTGATACATCTGATCGTTTAGCGACTTTATCAACAGCAACTAAAGCAAAGAAAAGGACAGTGCCATTTTTTATAACAACATTTTGTGGCACAAAAGAGAATGTTTCTCTGGATCCAGCGGGTAAAGGTGTAAGAGTGGCAATGTTGACCAGTGCTGATCCATCAAAGTTGGTTCTGAGTTCATTGGGGTTTGTGCTTATTCTTAGGTCATAGCTTGAAGCTGCAGAAGTGAAACATATAATAAATGATTGGTCTATATCCATCTGTCTATCCTCTCTCTACACCAAACACATATATATCATACATGTTCTACTACAAAATGAATAAACATATTACTCACCATTCCCCTGGTCCAGATCATCACCAGTGGCAGTCCAAGATAACACAATCGTATCATTATCGATCTTTGCCTCTAAATCAGTTATTGTATCAGGTTTATAGAGATCTTGCTGAGGAGGAGGACCACCTGGGGGCACATTAGATACCACAAAAGATCCTCCTGAAGCTGTTCTGCTGAATTCTCCAACATTAAGGTCTTCATCAGCAATTTCAGGGCGTGGAGGGTTCATGACCGCAGTGCCTACGAAGAGATTTCCAGTAAGTATTGTATTATTTTAAATGATAAGGAAGTAAAAGGATCATTGAATTGTTTGGATGAAGACATGTATGTGGATTGTCCCATTTATATTGTTGAGCTAATGACATGTGGACTGAGACAACCATAAGTTAGCTACAACGTAGGGAAAGAGCGCTATGTCCTTATGGCTCCAATCAATTTCTCTAGCCAAAATGTGGCCAACAAAAATCAATGGAACCCTAGTTGTAACAGTTGGTGATAGTCTCATTGACTCAATGTAATCAATAAGAACTTTGGCAAGTATTTATATTACACATCACTTGCTCTCTATAACTGGAGGCACATCTAGTGGTTGCTTGGTGTTCACTGAAAATACTTAAATTGCTGTGAAATTATTCTCTGAGTTGATTTCTATGTTAATAAATTGCCTTCCATGAGTTGACTCACTTCCGCAAATGGCATTTATCATGTACAGAAAGTTAATACAAGGCACTTACTAATGTATTGTGATTGTCCATATTGCCTCCTTTGCTGGCTGGATTCATTTTTCCATCACATTGTACACTGCTTCTTTCCATGGTTACAACCATCCTTCAATCCATAGAAAAAAGTGCCGGCCTCTGTAGTGGCCTGGACCATGGGAGCTCACATAGGCTTGTGCTCTTTCCTGCAGTGTGCAAGCACAGCCACTGCTGATGGACTGCAGGGTGGTCGTAACCATGGAAACGAGCATTGTACAATGTGATGAAAAAATGAATCCAGCCAGCAAAGCAAGCAATATGGACAATTACAACACATTAGTGAATGGCTTATATTAACTTTCTCTACACAATAAATGCTGTTTGCTGACACAGTGATACAACCCCTTTAAATCTCTTCTTACCATTTATTATATATCCTGGAACATAGAGAGCGCGGTTCTTGGGGAGGACCAATCGACTCTTGCCCTTAGCATTGTTTTCCACTTGCACCTTTAAACCATATCTTCCATTTGCTGAGAATTGTGTAAAGTATTTTGAATATATTCCATCATTCTTCATAATATCAGGACCTGAAAACAGCATTTTACACAGATATTTATTTGCATCTGTTTGCATCTTCGTTGTAATGACATATTTGTGTTCCCACTATAACTAATGTAAAAAGGTCTGTTTCCATTTTCCAAATGGCGAAAAAAGAGCACGTTTCGTGTTGACTCTTCCTCCCCTCGGCCCCATAGCAGTCGCATAGTCTGCCTTTATTGCTGGTACGCCAATAAGTATCCAGTGTGTAAAAAAATTATCACATACTGTACTCCATTTACATGATAGCAGAATGTGCAGTAATACAAATGGAAGAATTATCACCTTTGAAAGAATTTATTTCTAGGAACACTTAAAGGGGTTATCTGATACCTAAAATATCCCCCCCAAAGCCCAGACCCCTTGGATGGATTATACTTACCTGCTCCCCGGCACCCGCGTCGCTCCGGGTTCCTGCACGGCTGCTGCTGCATCTCCCCATCGCTTGGATCAAAAGAACCAACCAATAGCAGGTCGCAACAGGGATGATTCCCCTTGAGGCTAGGTTCAGACTTTTCTCATTTGGATGTGTTGTCTCCAGTAATACATGCTAGGTCTGTTTTTTCAGGATGGTGCAGTAACCCCCAATTGCCCCGCAGACTGCCATGTATGTGCTTTCCTCGCTATCGACAACCTGTGAGAGCAGTCATTCATTCCTCCCCTTTACACAAACATCCGTCCTGCACAACCTTCTGTTGTTGTCTCTAACACTGAAGCTGCCTATAGACATGACATAATGGTTGGCTGAATGGTCCCACCAAAACATGCCAGACAAAACTTTTAAAATAACTGACTCACTTTTTCTTGAGAAAATGGCAAATGATTGGTAGAATTTGGCCGATCCCAGACATATATAAGTAGGTTCGGCTCACCAAAGCCAAAATTTCCCAACATGACTGATCACAGTTTCACCAGACATAAGTCGGCCATAAACCATCATTTACACACATTTTTTTAATTATGGCCAGCAACATGGCTCGCCCGCTGGGGTCGCTGTGTCCCTCCACGCAGTCTGCAGCCTGCCTGCTGGCAATGCCTCTGCTCCTCTTCTGGAAGACTTTGCATGCACTCCTCCAGGCCTTAAAGAGCTAGCTGGCTACTAGGGATGAGCGAATCGCCTTCGGATGAAACATCCGAAGTCGATTTGCATAAAACTTTGTTTGAATATTGTACCGAGCGTACCTTGGAACCGAACCAGAGTTTGGTAAATATTTTTTTACAGTAGAAATTAATTCCTCAAGTTATTCTCGCGAGACTTCGCAAAGTAATAACTTTGGCTCATCGGAGCCAATAGATTCTAATACTGCATGGAGCGCTCCCTCTGTACAGTATTCAAACAAAGTTTTATGCGAGTCGACTTATCGAATTATGCGAATTCGCTCATCCCTACTGGCTTACTTATGGTAGTTTAGGCAATCCCCTGTCAGAAGGTGCGTGAGCAATAAGTTATCTAGGGCACTAGTATCCTGCTGTTTCTTTTTATCTGGCCGTATCCTGACTTTCTGTCCTTTTCCTGGATCCTCCTCTGCCTGACCTGACCTCTGTATTGACTCTTTTTTGCACCCCCTGACCTTGGACCAGTTAACAAACTGCACATCCTGACCTCGCCTGTCCCTGACTCATTGGTGCCCTGTACCAGTGTCTCTCACCCCTGTGGGTAAGCTGTCAATCACAGAGAGTAGTAAAAGGTTTGAAACCGCGCTGCTTATGATTCAGTCAAACGCTGCACAAGTGAAAGAATCAGGGTATTCGCCTTCGTCCTCCTCTCTCAAAGGGTTCGATCCTCCTCAGACCACCTCCTCTGTAGGATTAAATGACCGGCATATAGTGAAGTACCCTCTTAGTTGTTGATAAAAAAGGTTTTATTCTACTCACAGACAATGGTAGATAACAGGCATGTCACAGTAATAAAATCAATTCAAACTCCTCCCCGACCCGGGTTTCGCTCTCTGGCTTCCTCGGGCAGGAGTTTGAATTGATTTTATTACTGTGACATGCCTGTTATCTACCATTGTCTGTGAGTAGAATAAAACCTTTTTTATCAACAACTAAGAGGGTACTTCACTATATGCCGGTCATTTAATCCTACAGAGGAGGTGGTCTGAGGAGGATCGAACCCTTTGAGAGAGGAGGACGAAGGCGAATACCCTGATTCTTTCACTTGTGCAGCGTTTGACTGAATCATAAGCAGCGCGGTTTCAAACCTTTTACTACTTGACTCTCGAGTGTGAATTACCCACCACACTACACCGGAACCAGCAGCGCAAGTAACTGTCCGTGTTCTGGGACACAGGACTGACATTTTCTATTTTACTTTAGTCAATCACAGAGAGACTACTCCAAGAGGTAGCAGCCTGTTGGTTCCACTACAGTGAAGTCTATATCCCTATACAGGGGTTAAATGGTGAATACTAGGGACTGCCAGGATACCGCCATTAGGAGTAGCCCAAAGCTAAATCTGTTGTTTGATACAGTGGTTCCAAACCCTCTGCCATAACATTGGTCCACTGTAGTACCAGAGAATCCTCCGGGAGGCCCCGGTTTTGAAACGTGAATGAAGCCCTAATACACAGGCAAAAAAGGTCCAGCAGAAGACAATTTCATTTAGAGCTGACTGTTAAGGTCCATTTATTTTGATTTCAAAAGTATTCCAATAGATCTTATGAATAATATGTTGAAGGTATGCAATATTAATAATATGGGCTAAAAGTGCACAGACACATGTTAGTTGTATAGATAAAGTTGGACCCTCAGAATTGTTTCCTTTGGTAGCCCCAGGAAACTTAAGAGAGTGCTTGGAAGATCTAGGTACTCCCATAATATAGAGCTTGTATGGTCATGGTCTAAAAGATGAACCTAGGACCCAGTAAAATAAATTCTGGGGGTACACTGTATAGTGTGAGAAGGTACAAGGAAACATCATGGATGATAGGTATGTGTCACCGAGGTTCCTGGCCTCGGTGGAGTAAGAGCCAGTTTTCATGTGTCAGCAGCAGTTGCTGTTTGACACCTTGCTATCTAGTATGGCTGTAAATAGCTCATCCGGGACGGCTCTTACTGTGGAGTAGTCAAAGTGCTGGGTGGGTGACTACTCCCCACGTTCCAGGCCAGGTTTTGAGAGGCCTATAAAAAATAGCCAGCAGTATCAGGTGGTGGTGATGATCTCTCTCTGACATTGGAGCTCTGGCAATCTCTGAGGGATCTGAGCCTTGTGCCAGGCTGGAGGCCTGAATCCGGGAGGACTGCTCTGTCCTGTGCTATGCAGACCAGGTGTTGATTAACACCCAGGATAAAAGGTGACTGTTTTTGCTTTTGGAAGTGTCTGGGTGTAAACGAACACCAATAATGCAATTCAGCATGTTATACTGTGTACTTGCAACAAGAGTGAATAAACACTGAAGTTTTTGAGTTATAAACTGGTCTTTGCCTGTATACTGGGTCCGCTAACCTGCCTATCAGAGCGAACCCCCAAAATAGCTATATGAAAATTTTACCTGCTGTCACAGCAGGGGGCAGAAGCAAGATGGTATAAGATGTTTGATTATGGGCACCCCTGCAAAAACTTTGAGAAAGTGGGTTCCTGAGGAAAGAGGACACTGGCTGAGCCGTCTCTGTACCAAGAAGTTGTTTCAGCCAAGCAATGCAAAACTGGGTAGTTTATTAAAGGGGTAGGTTGTTAAAGAGGATACTAGTGAAGCTGCACTTGTGCAGTATTCTCTCCATTCACAGCATAACACTAGCTCGACCATTTTCAGACCTCGCATAACACTGAATAGAGAGTGCGACGAGCATGACAATGTGCTCTGCTTTACCTTGTTCTGGAGATACTAGTGGATCCCAGAGTTGTGACTCACACCTATATGACATTGATGGCTTATCCTAATGATATGCTTATCCTAATGATATGCCATCAATGTCTGAGATGGGCCAACCCCTTTAAATAGTCTACCAAGTTTTTTTTTATGGATATAGGCTAGTTGAAAATGTTTGTGGCTCTCAATATACAGGTAGCTGACCACGTCTTCTATGTACAATTACTTATAATATTATAAAACATTGGTAATAAAAGACAGCATTATAAATATTTCCCTCTGAAGATATAGAACACACATACACAGTTAAGGACAATAGATGTGTCCAACAGACCAGCTTCAGTATTAATGCAGTAATTATAACAGATAACAAAGAGGGGGCCATGATAACAACACTTGGTAAACACATATACTAACCTGCTCCGTTATCCAGAAGTTCTAGGGTCAGTATGGCCCCACTGACAGGTTCAATCATTGCAGTAACCTTTGCTCCGGTCACAGGCATCAGTCCTTGACTTACTGATGCATAGATAACCATAGGGTTGGGAAACTGGTTTGTGTCTTGGTTCATATGAGCATTTACAACAATGGGAGAAACTTTTGCATCTGAAGCTTTAGAATTCACAACTAAACCTAATGTTTCAACTGAACTACGGGAATTGCAGAGACTGTAATTCCAGGGTCCTCTCTAAAACAGAAGGAAAACCCATGTCAACAACAAAATATGAAAGATTGCCACAAAACAAACAATTCACATCAATGGTCATCCAAGTAATATATAAACAACCCAAGCTGTCAGCTTGTTGGCACTGTAGAGGACATGTGCAACATTTTCCAATGAAGACATTTGATGCTTAAATGGTTATAACCTTTCAAACTTTGCCATAATCAATACAAGGTGAATATAAAAAAAACTTTGTCAAAATCTTAGCAGAGAAAAGTGCCTCTTTCTCCCTCCCTGGCGCAGATTGCAACACAAAGGTTATTTGTGCCACAATCTGCGACTTTTCCCTGCTCACAGCCAGGTCTAAAAAAGTGGGGCGTGGAGTGGGGAAGAGGATGGGCCAGGAGGCTCGTCTCATTTATTATTTTCTATGTCTGTTTAAGCCATAAAAAATAGTTTAAATGTAAGCCAGCAAAGAAGCTGTCTTACATTTAGACTGGTGCAGGATACGCAGAAGTTATGTAAAGGCCGGTGCTTCTTAATAACTTCGGCGGATCCACCGCCAGCTATAAGAGTTATTAGGACTGGCGTCTAAAACGCCCAGTTTTTTAGACCTGGTGTGAGTGGGGAAAAGTTGAAGATTAAGGCGCAAAAGACCTTTGCACCGCAATCTGCACCAGAAATACGCCTAATATAGCCGTGTTTCTGTTTAATAAATGACCCCCTTAGTCTTAAAGTACTTAATGTATGCATGTTTTTATTATTTAAAATGCAGATATTTATGGCTAAACATAATTTTTGTTTTATTAAAAATGTTTAACCATTTGTCTTCGGCATGCATGTGTTCTAGTACATTGCAGGCTGCTCAGTCCCATAAAGTGTAAAATCTATAAGCTCTCTAGCGCCTCAGTCTGTAGCCCTTATCTCTCCTCCCCTGAACCACTCATCTGAGCTCAAACCTTTATAACCAAATAAAATAAACTTAAAAAGGATGTCTGGGTTATTTGAAAAAAAAAATGCTCAAAACCACTAAATGTGATAAAATAAAAAAAGGTATAATCACCAGGTACTCTTCTTTGATTTCTAGAGCTGCACCTCTGGTCTCCAAAGCCCGGTGGGGAGGACAGGAGATACAGTGTTGGAAACAGCAATGAAATACCTGGAAAGTATACTTTATTTTTTTTACTTTATCATATATAGTAGTCACATGATGCCGATTCCAACTGCAGGTCCCCAGGCCTCCCTGGGGAGTCTGTCTGAAAGGCCCCTAGAGGTAAAGATTTTTTTTTAAGACAATTGTAGTTGAAATAAAACCTTTAAGTAACAAATGGTAAAGTGTTACCTCTGCTGTTCCTGGGATGGCAAGCCTTGATGATTTAGAAGTGGTGTCATTGACAAACTGTGCCGCTGTATATATATACCCTTTTGGATCTTCCAAATTAATATTCGGTACTGCAGTTTGCCAAGTTACCAGAAAGAAAGTGTCATTCCCCACCGTGCTGTCAATGAAAACGATGCCATTCAGACATTTAGCAGGTTGAAGGCTTGAGGCAGTGCTTTCCAGCTGTCAAAATAAGAAAATTTCATGTAAAAATGTATTTGTTTTTTCTGTTAAAAAGCAAAATTAATCAGTAGCAGTCATTAATCGCGATCAATTGTAACGTCTATATGATAGACTCCATATAATCTATATAATGCAGTAAAAGGGAACATCTACCTGTATAGACTGTTTGGTAATATCTCCATCACTAGCTGAAATTGAACTAAAGGCATCAATTAAACCTTGTGCATCCAATTTATCTGTGGACAAAATCGTTTTTCCACCTGGAAGAAATAAAATTTTTATTTTGAAATATTTCTGTGTGGGCACATTGAAGGAGACTTACTACAGTATTCAAAATGTGGCAGACTCCTTGAGAACTTTGCGGCAAAAAACCAGCTGTGTTCTAGCACATTTATTAACTGTTTTAGACATTTTTTATATTTTTTTATACTATTTATATAATTTTTGCAACTGGTCCTTTCAAGGGGCTAGTTTATTGAAAAGGGTTGTGGTTTAGCAATGAAAGGGTGTGGCTAGATATGCCATCATGCAAAAAAAAAAGTGCCAAAATTGGACATATTTTTTGGGGCAAACTAAAGTAACAAATAGATAGTGTAAAGATGGACTAGGCAGTATTAAGATGTGTCCGATGTATCCTCCAGCATCCGCTGCTTATAAACTAAGCACAGTTTAAGGCCTCATGCACACGACCGTTGTTTCATTCCGTGTCCATTGTTCCGTTTTTCGTGATTTTCTGCGGACCCATTGACTTTCAATGGGTCAGTTGAAAACTCAGCTAATGCACCGGTTGTCATCCGCGTCCGTGATCCGTAGTTCCAGTCCGTCAAAAAAATATAACCTGTCCTATTTTTTTCACGGAAAACGGTTTGCGGACCCATTCAAGTCAATGGGTCCGTGAAAAAACACAGAGGCACACAAGATTGTCATCTCCGTCCACGTCCGTTATTTTCCTATCATTTGCATGGCAAACTTGACTTGGTGATCCTCCAAAAATAAAGGAAGACACACGGAAACAAAAACGGAAACTTATCACGGAACAACGGAACCCCATTTTGCGGAACGGAACACAACAACGGTCGTGTGCATGAGGCCTAAAACTGTTTAAGTTTGCACTGTCTTACCTTTAGACAGTACCTACCCCAATATTTAGTTAAAGTTTTTAACTTTATAAACTCACTATTCGTAAATTAAAGGTGTTTTCCAGGACTATAAGATTGATGACTTATCCTTATACAATAGACCATCAAGATCAGATCTAAAGAGTCTGGCTCCTGGCACCCCCCCCAACAGCTTGAATGGGAGCAGTGGTGCAGAAGCCAAGCACAGCCGCAATGCAGTTAGGGCTTATGCACACTAGCGTGTGTGCCCCGTGCCCATATTTCGGCCTGAAAACAGCAGGTCCGCAATATATGGGCACCAGCAGTGCTCACTTGAATGGGTCCGCAATCGGCAAGATATGGAGCGGAAGCACTAAGGAGTGCTTCCGTGGGATTTCGGTCGGTGCCTCCACACTGCAAAAAAATAGAACATGTTCTATTTTTTTGCGGTGCGGATTAAATCTTGCAGATCGCCGGCCCGTTTGAGTGAATGGGTTTGTATCCACAAACGGCAGCCACACGACCGGTGCCCTGCATTGTAGGCAGTCTGCAGCACGGGCACAGGGCGCACACATTTGTGTGCATGAGTCCTTAGGCTAGGTCTACACGACGACATTTGTCGCGCGACAAAAAGTCGCGCGACAGATAGGACGCGACATTTTGTTGCACTAATGTCGCGCAACAATTTTTATAATGGCAGTCTATGGTGTCGCACTGCAACATGCGACATGTTGCGACTGCGACGCGACAGTCGCAGAAAAATCCATCTTGAATGGATTTTCTGCGACTGTCGCAGTCGCAGCATGTTGCAGTGCGACACCATAGACTGCCATTATAAAAATTGTCGCGCAACATTGTTGCAACAAAATGTCACGCGACAACTGTTGCGTCCTAGCTGTCGCGCGACTTTTTGTCGCGCGACAAATGTCGTCGTGTAGACCTAGCCTTAGTCTTGAAGTGCTACTCCAGGTTTTTTTTTATGCCACAACCTGTTTTGCAACTTTTTGAAGTCAGAATTCTGGAGTACAAGATTTGATACGTTCATTGATTTCTTTTTCTAGGTTTAAGATAGGATAATGAATCACCAAATTTATTGAGAGGTATTCATTCATCTCTTAATAGATTTAGGGTATTTTAATCCAAAAGAATTTTGCTTAAGGCCTCTTTCACACGACCGTATGGCTTTTTCAGTGCTTTGCGGTCTGTTTTTCATGGATCCGTTGTTCCGTTTTTGTTTCTGTTGTGTTTCCGTTTCTGTTCCGTTTTTCTGTATGGCATATACAGTATACAGTAATTACATAGAAAAAATTGGGCTGGACAAAACATTTTCAATAGATGGTTCCGCAAAAATGGAACGGACACGGAAGACATACGGATGCATTTTCGTATCTGTTCCGTTTTTTGGTGGACCCATTGACTTGAATGGAGCCACGGAACGTGATTTGCGGGCAATAATAGTACATGTTCTATCTTTCAACGGAACGGAAATACGGAAACGGAATGCATACGGAGTACATTCAGTTTTTTTTGCGGAATCATTGAAATGAATGGTTCTGTATACAGACCGTATACGGAACGCAAAAAAAGGGCCCGTAAATGGAAAAATAAAATGGTCGCGTGAAAGAGGCCTAAGACTGGTGTATAAAATGCCATTGTAAATAAATCTGCCCGTAAGGTTTTGTGCATGCTCTAGAGCCATTTGCTGGAGGCTGTAAAGAGACAAACGCCATCTCTGTGGCCTTGTACCTGTATATGCTCCATGTGATGCTTTATTAGGCCTCTTGCACACAAACGTTTTCTTTCTCCATATACGTTCTGTTTTTTTGCGTTCCGTATATGGGCCGTAACCATAAACGGAACCATTCCTTTGAAAGGATACGCAAAAAAAAATGAAGGTACTCTGTATGCCATCCGTTTCCGTATTTCCGTTTTTCCTTTCCGTTTAAAGATAAAACATGTCCTATTATTGTCCGCATAAAGGACAAGTATAGTACTGTTCTATCAGGGGCCAGCTGTTCTGTTCCGCAAAATACTAAAAAAGCCATACGGTCGTGTGCAAGAGGCCTTACGCTGTATTCCAGAGATGGTGTGTGACAGCCACCCAAAAGTAGATTTTTTTCTACGGTGGTGCTGCCCAAGATTCAGTTGAAAAGACAGTTAAGTTTAGGAAAGATGGGTTTATTTTTAATGCTGACAATGCATTTCTGTGTGAAAAGCAACTTTCCCTAAGGCGCTTAAGGTTGTTCCTCAGTACACAACCCAGAAGGTTAGTGCAAAATCACTTTTTTCTATTCAATTTACATATTTTTTAAATTCTTTAACCAGTGAAGCATTGTGTCTACTTTTTTATTTTCATTTTTTTATTTTCAAGCAGTGATGGACAGTTTGCATTGTTCGCCCGCGAACATATGCGGGCTGCCATCTTTTTTCACAAGTCCGGCGAGGCACAGGTAAGCCCTTACCTGTGCCGCGAGCCTGTCTGAAAACAAATGCGGTCACCGGGAGCAGGCAGTTCTGAGAACAGCCCGATGAAGGCCCCCGGTGGCTGTTCTTGGAACTGCCTGCTCCCGCTGACCGCACTTGTTTTCAGACCGGCTGGCGGCACAGGCACAGGCACAGGTAAGGGCTTACCTGTGCCTCGCCGGACTTGTGAAAAAAGATGGCAGCCCGCATATGTTCGCAGGCGAGCAATGCGAACTGGCCATCACTATTTGTACAGCCTCTGATGGAGCATTTTTTTCTGACAGATTTATACAAAATCTTCAAGAAAAAAGACATCCATAACTCTTTATGAAGCTGGAGGCATACAGAGTTGCAGAGTCTCTATGGGTTCTGCATATTGGACATATTAGAGGGCTGTTTAGGTGTGCATGAGGCCTAACTTCCACATTTGTGCTCACCTGTAGCTTTTGCAATCTCTTTTAGTTTTGGTTCTTCAGCAGCTCCGAGAAATACAACATGAATTATGGCACCGCTCGCTAAGATTCGTGGGACGCAAAGGTTGGTATCATAATTGTCTTCTCCATCTGATACTAATATGACTTCAGTTCCATCAGATGAGCCAGACAGTCCTTTATTTACCTGTGCGGTAACATGGGAAATAAAGATTATTTTCTGTTTATGAAAGTAGAGCACAGCACTTTCTTAAATTAAGCACAGGCAAATGATCACATTCTGACTTATTTCCACCTGCCACAGCTATGGCAGGTCCAGACTAGAGTGGACAGAAGCTGAAACAATCCCTATGATATTCTGTATAAGGCCAAAAACAAATGTGCTCCACAGGAACACCCACAGAATACTCTTTGTCTTGTTGCTGACTATTGATAAAAGTACAAGTAAAACAACAGAAACTTCACAATTTAATCCAAAATTAAGACAAAATCAGTTTGATAAATCAAGGCATAGAAAAAAAAAAAATTTCATCTTCATTTTACACTTTCAATTTAAGATTCCTTTAGGCCTCTTGCACACGAAATTTTTTTACCCCCGTCTCCATTGCGTTTTTGCTGGTTCCGTTTGCGGTCCGTACGCAGAACCATTTCCTTCAATGGGTCTGCAAAAACAACGGAAGGTTTTCCGTATGCATTCCGTTTCCGTATTTCCATTCCGTTCAAAGATAGAACATGTCCTATTATTGCCCGCAAATCACGTTCAGTGGCTCCATTCAAGTTAATGGGTCAGCAAAAAAAACGGAGTGCATCCGCATGTCTTCCGTATCCGTTCCGTTTTTGCAGAACCATCTATTGAAAGTGTTATGCCCGGCCCAATTTTTTATGTACTTACTGTTTAAACATTATTGTATGCTTCTGTTTCCGTTTGCGATCCGCAAAAAATGGATCAGAAGATCAGAAATGGAAACCAAACGGAAAAACGGAATGGCAAAACCGAACGGAAGCGGAAACACTGCTGAAACAAAAAAACGGAAAAACAGATCCATTTAAAACGGACCGCAAAATACAGAAAAAGTCATACGGTCGTGTGCAAGCCTTAAGCTGATGTTCGGAATTATGGAATCCTACACTTTCTGTAATTTCACCAAAAAAAACTATTCTTTTACATGCTCCTGTTTGAGTGATACCTAATGTATTCCCATATAAAGCTTCAGAATTTTCTTAGAACAGGTTTTTAAAGTGTGTACCAGTTCTTTCATCATTCTGCTTCCTTTCATGTAAAGCCCCATTGTCTGGAGGCATGTTAAATTAGGGCACCTAGTAGATATCCATTAAGACTCAGGCCTTGAGCACACTCCATGATAGGGCACCAGACTAATGTATGGATCTTACTGTACCTCCAATTTTATGTGGAGTCATATGGAAGTTTTTGTGTTACAGTTATAGGCAAACATAATCTAGCTAAATTAAGCGGAAACACCACATAGGAACAAAAAAAAAATATTCCGGACAGACATCTATTCAAAGGGTTCTCCAAGACTTAGGCCTCTTGCACACGAACGATACGGATTAGGTCCGGATGCGTTCAGGAAAACTCGCACCATTTCGCCAGCTTGTTCAGTCAGTTTTGTCTGCGATTCCGTTCAGTGGTTCCGTTTTTTTCGTGCGGGTGAAATGCGCATTGATGCGTTTTTCACGCGCGTGATAAAAAACTGAAGGTTTACAAACATCTCTTAGCAACCATCAGTGAAAAACGCATCGCACCAGCTTTTGCTTCCAGATGCAATGGGTTTTTCATGCAGCCCCATTCACTTCTATGGGGCCAGGGCTGCAGGAAAAATGCTGAATATAGAACATGCTGCGATTTTCACACAACGCACAAGTGATGTGTGAAAAACAACGCTCATGTACACAGACCTGTTAAAATATATAGGTCCGGATTCAGTGTGGGCGCAATGCGTTTGCGCCACGCATTGCACCCGCGTGGAAAACTTGCTCGTGTGAAAGGGGCCTTAAAGGGGTTGTCCCAGCTTGGACTTTCATGGCTGAGATGAGATTAATCCAGAGTAAGCACCAGTCAGGGGGTGGCCAGAGTAGCAGTCATTCTCGGTGCCTTCTTGAATGAAGATTGTAGACAATAGTAGTGCAACTTTCATTTTTACTTAGAGTTTTTTTGGCACCCCCCCCCCATTCCATCCTGCCAGACTTGCAAAGAAGATGACTTACCTGCTTCCCGGAGATGGCTCCCTGCAACTTCTTCTTCAGGCATGGGCTCCTCTGCAGGGCTCCATCGATGTCAACATCAATGTTTGACATTCCTGCAGCCAGACACAGGCCGGGGTAGTGTCCAGCTCCCCTTGTGTCTTGTTACCATTTGCAAGGGATGCCGGACACTCCCTGTGATTGGCTACCTGCCATGTCAAATTGGATGTTGACATTGATGGAGCCCAGCGGAGCATAATAGGCCTTTGGAATAAGGTGCCCGGCAGCAGGTAAGTCATCTTCCCTTTGCAGGCCTGGCAGAATGGGCAAGTTGTTGCCAAAAAAAACAAAAATTTTTGTACTACCCCTTAAGGTAATCACTAAGATATGTCAAAATAATTTTGTCAAAGATGTATTGTACATTACCTGAATTCCTGCCTCAAGCCCAGGACATATGTTTGTTCCTCCACTCGCTGTCGTTGGAAGGAGTCGTTTTAGCTGCTGACGATGTGCGTCACTTTTTATTTGGATTAATGAGGATTTAACCGTGGAAGAACTTGAAAATGTCACCATTCCAACATAAGTATCAATCTCAATAACCTGAATGAGAAAAACTTCTCCAGCCTGGTACAAACGTCCAATACGATTATACTGAAAACAAAGAAAAGCACAAAGACACCTAAATTATATTTTTCATTAGAATTTTACAATCCATACAGGGTTCTGTATTCTGGGAAAGTTAGTTGTTAGTTTAACATGATCAAGACAAATTTTCAGCCTCTGGATGTAAACAATAATGTCCCCATCACTGACAGAAAGCAAAGATTTTGGCAAATCAGTCAGCAGCAAACATTTACATTCTTCAATGTGCACCAACATCTTCCAACATGGCCATAAATGATAATGGTCAGATACTGTCTCTATCAAGAGACGCCAACAGGAATAAGGCTACATGCACACGATCAGGATTGTGTGCAGATTTTCTGCACTGATTTGTGTGCGGAAAATCCGCACTGTAGGCCATGCACATTGTATTCTATAATTTCAAATTCTCATGTACATGATGCTGATTTTCTCTGTTTGGATTTTGAACTGCAGTGCAGATTTTAAAATCCTAGCATGTCAATTTATTTTATTTTTCCTGACCGGGTTTTTCTCTATTCACTTCAATAGGGAGAGGAAAATCCACACCAAATCCACACCAATTGATGTGGATTGTCCGCACAGATTCCCCTGCGAACAGCTGCAGATTTCAGTGCGGATTCTGCGCACATAAATCCTAAATGTCTGCATTTAGCCTAAAAAGGGGTAGGAAAATTTGATGACCAATGCAGCCCCTTTGTTCTATAGATTAATGAAGTTCTCAGCACCAAGAGACCTAGCTTTATTCTGACACGTCTCAATGAATATTGTAGCATCTCTTGATAGACGGTTGGTTTTGCTCTTAGTTTATAAGGAAATCTTCAAGTCTTCAACCAATGGTCTTGTCTCAAGGCTAAAGTAGATAAAGCTCAAAAGTTTATGTAGAAGTGAGGTTACAATAAAAAAAATGTAAGAATTTAAAGCAATATGGCCATGGAGACCCCTACTATACCAGTGGGTCAGTGAGATCCGATTTCACACGGGTTCTTAAAGGAATTTTTTGGTCAGCTGCCATTAAGCAGTCTCTTTATGTTGTACATTGTATAATTGCAAGACATTAGGCGCTCTAGAGGCCACTTACACTAGCCATGCTTCCAGAGACGTCCAGCACTAAAGTCACCACTCGATCTGGAAACTGCAGGAGTGTGATTGTGGGGACAGGAATACTGAGGCCCGGATTTGTATTTGTGGACTTCATATCATCGGAGCTCATGATCACATCCCATATGCTATTGGAATTGCACATTTTATTTTGCATGTTTGGAGCTTCGGTGTTGTGGTTACTTCCATTACAGAACTTAATGATCTAAAAGAGAAATCACAGCGCTCAGATCTTCCAAAAGAAAATGTATTATGCATTGTATGACAGAACGTCGGGCTTTACTTATACTTACACTAGGAAGAGCCTGCATGTACATTAATGATTCTGGGACAGACTGAAACTGCTCAGGCACAAAAAGACAACCTGCTTCGAAGAGTCCGGTTTTGGGGTCGGGGTCACATGGAGAAACCTTACAGGATGTTCCTTGACATTTCTGAATTTTGTTTTCACCTAAAATGGCAGCAGAGCACCTGGAAAATACAATGTTAGACTTAGTATTAATATTTATTATGCCTGATAACCATTGGGATAGTTGGTTGCATTACCAGCCTTACATTATATGATACCCTGATGCCTAAATAACAGCGCTATATAAGTGCTGCCACTCCCATAAAGCAAAAGTACTAAGTAGCAGTTATACACATTTCACCATACAGTGCTCAAACACTAATATTACAATACCTGATAAAGAGTCAGAAGTTGACTTATAGGATGGCCATCCAACAGGTGGCACTAGAGGCCAGGGGACCAGGTTCTGTGGCCCTAGATGAGAGCTTATTTTCACACTACTAACACACAGTGACACATCCATGGATATTTGTTACTTGAAATGTAAAGTATTAAGTATTATTTGTCTACAGAATTATACTAACAGACTCAACCGTGTCCTTTCATTTCATTATGTCGGGTTAGGTGGATACAGTCATACTCCCAGCAATTCCCCCATTGTTTTTTGCACTCTTTATTCTGCTTTATTCTTGTGGTAACAAAATACCAAATAAATGTGATTTGTTTTATGTTTTAGTATTTTTACAAATAAATTCATGTTTTATAGAAAAGAGATATTTCAGTGTGGTCCCAGATCAGATTTTGATTGCTGAAGCCATATAAGATCTTATTTTTGACCGCATGGGTTGTAATTTGTATTGTTACCATTTTGGGATATAGTACATATAATTTATAGATTCATTTTTATAAAATGTTTTTGAGTGGGGATGCAAAAGCTTTAGGGGAAATTTTCTTTATGGATATTATTTTTTCAAGAGGTTTTTTTTTTTAATTGGTTTTCTCACACAAAAAAAAACACTTACCCTCTTTTCTTTGTCTGATTGATTAAGGGTCCAGCCATGGTCCCATGTGAGTGGTAATGAACATGCGTGACCAAACCTCCATTACCTTCTATGGATAATACTAGGCTATATCTCTGACAGTCCCAAAAAAGTAAATGGGTCAGTAGTCACACATGCACACTATCACCCCATTCAAATGGACAAATATTCATGGCAGACCTGGGGGCTTTTGTTAGGCCCCATGGGTATGTTATTGCACTGCATGTGGAAGACCTGTGTCAACCAGCTGGTTTTACTTTGGGATAAGCCACCAGGTTGCTACCTCTTGGAAAAGTCCCAGTACTGTTGTCAGAGACACTGGTGCAAAGCCTTGAAGGATCAGGCTTATGGTGAGGTCCGACAGCAGAGGATCACCTCGGTAAGCGGAAACAGTTGTGGTCAGACAGTGGAGGATCAGGATGCAGAAAACAGGCAAAGGTTGGAACACAGGAAAACAATGAGAACAAACACCTTAGCAGGAACTAGCAAGCAAAGAATAATATTGCTCAGGCAAAGACTGAGAGAAACAGCACAACATTTATAGCAGAAGCTAATTGGCAAATTGGAAACAACCTAGCAGCAGCACACAGAGCTATGGGAGATAGTAACCCATGTAGTACTACACAGGAGATGACGTTCAATAAAGAGACCAAAATGGCTGGGCAGTGGTAAGCTGCCAATGTAACAGGGTGCCAATGGACTAACAGAGAGTAAGCTTTGAACATAGGTGTCCTACTGACAGTAGCATCTGAGGGGCTTAATGGTTGGGGGTTTCTCTGAACTCTGCCATAGCAGCAGGAGTCTGGTTGTCAAACACTACTGGGCTCCTAACGCACAGACACTCCACTCACGATGTACATGTATGTCAGTTTGTGTTAAGGTGTTACTACAATCACACTCCTAAATACACGTAGATTGTTAGTCATTAGATGTGTCACAAATTGTTCTGTATTCAACAATGCTCTCCATTTTATGAAACTAACGTTTTCTCATTTGATCTAGAACTTGCTGTTAGGACAAATTTCAGAAAATAACTTAGCTAGGAATAGGAAGTACAGTACAATTAAGGTGCTGTTATTGTGGTCCCTGAACATACAGTACCAGGGGACATATCAATCATATAAAGCTTAAAAGTGTTGTTCATGTTTGTAGACCTTCACTTACTGGATCTCCGCCTGCTGGGTTCCAGCTCCATCGCCGCCCTGCTAGCTTTGAAGGTCCTGGGTTTCCGCACATCACAATTGGGTTTGACTCTGGGTCACATGACTGATTCAGTCAATGACTGGCCGCAGTGGTTATACGTCACCCATGTGTCATGTCACTGGGTCAGGTGATACATACATCACACAGGACCACTGCGGCCAGTCATTGGCTGCAGCAGTCAAGTGACCTGGCATCAAACAAGATGTGCCGTTGGGAGACTTAGGACCTGCAGAGCAGCAAATAGAGCCAGAATCCAGAATCTGTGATCAGGTAAGCATGATTACCACCATGAGTCCAGCCACACTGTGGGGTCTGTAGAAAAGGTCAACAAACATAAACAACTGCAATCTCAGGATGTACTATTGAGATATATTTTTTGTATACTTTGCATGTCTTCCCATAGATGGCACAGCCTGGAAGAAAACATCACACATTGGGAGAAATTTATCAAAAGTGGTGCAAAGTAGAACTGGCTTAGTACTGGCTTCCATTTTGCATATTCCCTTATAAACAGAACCTATAACGGAATGCCATAACGCAACGGAACAGGGAGGCGGGGAGCAGCGAGGTGAGTTTGCCAGCAGCATTTAAAAAGAGTACTGCGTCACCTCCTTACACAAGGGTGAGAGAGGGGACACTTCCCCAGTGGCCATAAGACTGACCATTGTCTCTTTAGTGCCCCTTCATTAAAATAGGAGACTGAGATTTATAGGAACCAGTAACCCCACTCGGGGCTCATTATGAGCTGATTTAGGCCCGCTCTTTTTTTAAAGTCTATTCCTAGACCCCCATTGTGATAGAAAAAACAGGGGGCTGAATAGACCTGACTAAGAGAGATCTCATTTTATCGTTGTTATTATTGTTTTTCACCTTAAAGGTATTACGCCATAAGTTTTGCGATTCAATCTTAAATCCCCTGAAGAGTCTTCTATTGAGACAAAACATGTCATGTTGGGACAGTAGTGAGGGACATGTTTAGGAATACGGACCGTCCAGGGACAGGTTCCTGACGGTGGTCGCCCCTATTTGGGCAGGTGCTCCGTATCTGGCAGGCAGGGACTTATAGTCCAATCCCTTTCAATTTTAGGGTTATCAACTGAGGGCAAGTTAGATCATGTCCCGCTATTTACTGCAGAACAAAGGAGTTCCTGCTCCGCTTCCTTGATGACACAACCTGAACAAGGACGAAAACTACAATTGACTGAGTTGAAATATATCATCTTCCAAACGTCTGGTCTGGTAAGATAAAACCTTTTTTGAGCCGTTTGACATTTGTACTTATATCTCTGCGGTTGTGAGATTATTATTTATTGTTCAATTTCTTTCACTTTTTCATTGTTTTTTCTCACCAATTACTTATTTTAAGATATAAGCAGTAAAAGTTATGTTTTAATATAACCAAGTTCTCTTGTAGTATAAATGTTAAAGGGTTTTGCTGGAACATCATCATTTTTTTGTACCGCCTGGGCATTCATTTTGACAAGTGCAAACCCACCCATAGTTTTCCATTGCACCATAAATAATAAATCTCTCCCATTGTTTCTTAAAGTTGCCACATTTTTAAACCAAACCCTTTTGTCTAAAAATGCTCCTCCTTTTTTTTCTACACCCTCCTAATTGTTATGCAAAAATGGCTTGCACCAAAATTTGCAAGTTTTTAACCACTATGTTTTGCCCCAAAACCTGCAGTAGTGACTGATAGGTGAAAAGATGTTTATTCTGAACATGTCATTTTTATCTTGGTAATCACTGGCATTCCCCCATGGTCGGCCTACTGTCTCCTAAGTACCTCAGCTCATGGACCCTTTGTGGGCTGATTGCAAGGGAATGTCAGTGAGAAAAGGCTCAATGCAAACGACCATATGTATTTTGCGGTCCGTAAAACACAGATCAGCAAAAAAAATGGATGACATCCATGTGAGTTTTTGTTGTTGTTGAGGATCCATTGTAACAAAGCCTCTCCTTGTCAGTGAAACGGACAAGAATAGGACATGTTCTATTTTTTTGGCGGAACAAACCTGCGGACATACGGAAATGAAACGGATACGGAAAAAAAAAACAGTCGTGTGCATGAGCCCTAAGTGAGACGAAAGTAATATGTTCGGAATCAGTGTCTTTCTACATCTCCAGCCATTACAGCAGTTTTTGGGGGTAAAACATGGCGACACGGTCACATTAAGGGATTTAAAGAGTTGCCTGAGTTCTGAAAAAAAAAATATAGCACTGTAAATCTGATAGGCAGCAATATATAACTGAGCTAAGCAAGTTTTAGGCAAAATAAATCTATTTCCTCATTTCCCTGGTTTTCTTCTGGCCCTCTGTTTACCTGGAATAACAACAATCTCTGAATACAAGTGCTGCCCTGAGTGACATGTCTGACTGCTGGGAGACTCTGCAGCATGTTGTATGTGTAAGACTACAAGTCCCAGGTGTACAATGACACTGCTGATACACACAGGATCTTCTCCCTACCTGTTCTTGTGAAATGATCTGTAGAACTCCTCAAGCCTGTCAGCTCCTGTGCCCAGCATTTGTCTCATCACTGCCTGCAGCTACTTAGTAAAGCCTTCAGTCCTGAGTCTGTGCTGCTGGAGGGGTTAAAGTTTTTCCTGAAGAATCCAGGAAGAGAGCAGACAACAGCAGAGGCAGTGCAGGGGGGCGTGGCCAGCACAGTGACCTCTTGTGTACAGACACATATCTGCTCTCTCAGGCTAACCCTCAGTGAAATCTGAGAAAGCAGCAACTGCAGATGCAGTAAGTGCGTGGTAAAGCCTTTACATTTGATTAGTTAAAAACATACAAAGAACAAAAAAATAACTCGGACAACCCCTTTAATGATTACCTATGAAAATTGTAAATTAATATTAAATCATTGGACAACTCCAAGGTCGTAATGTAAAGAGGAGGTAAGACCAGTTGAGAGAGGAAGGTCATGTGCAGCTTAAGTGGGCGTTGAATTTGGTATAGTATCTATGGGGCTTTGTATGTTAGTGTACACATTCTCAATTGCATTCATCTGGCAACCACTTCAGGGACCAAGGGAGGGGAAGTGATGGCGAGCAAGAAGGTCGAGAGTCGATTGTACTACAGTGTCTATAAAAGAGGTGTGGTAAGGTAATAACCTTCCGAGTTTGTCCAACAAGAACATGCTATAAAACCTTATGAGTGAATACTATCTGGTGGTAATATATAACTTTTAATAGGGGCCATAAAAATCATAATAGGTACTAGTCCTATTACTACTAGACTGCTAAAGCTTCATTTCGAAAGCAGGGAGGAATGGTAAGGTTTTCCCCTATTAGCCCTAATTTATTTCCGTTAAATGATAGGTCATCGACCGGGTAAAAGACAGCATGGTCCATTAACATTAGCCCTCAACTAAATTCCATTGAAGTACAAGTCCTTGTGTTTCCTCGCAAAGGCACGTATTACACCAACAGATTATCTGGCCAATATCTGTCCAATCAGACGAATAGTAGGTGTATATAACAAAAGTTCTGTGAATGTAATTGGCCACCTGACCAATGATTGGTCAGAAAATCTGTCAGATAGATAATCTGTTGGTGTAATACTGGCCAAAGCCTTAGCAGTGCTGGACATACCGGGGAAACTATAGCGACATTGTAAGAATGATGCCATCTAGTTGTAAGGACAAGTGGCATGGCTGCAAGCTTAAAAGGGTTGTGTCACGAATCATATTCTAAATCTTTCAAACCAGCACCTGGATATTAATACTTTTGAAATAGCTTGTTGCTGGCTCTAGCTTTGTTAGAAAGTTATTGTTATTACTATATGATGTCTGATTCTCATTTTTTAAAATAATGTGATAATCAGATGAATAAATATATACTTTCTTGACTTAGAGGGAAGCAACAACTTTACTTAAAGCGGTTGTCTCACTTCAACAAATAGCATTTATCATGTAGACTAAGTTTACACAAGGCACTTACTAATGTATTGTCATTGTCCATATTGCCTCCTTTGCTGGCTTGATTAATATTTTACACTGCTTGTTTCCAGAGGTTATGACCACCCTGAAATTGCTGCAGGCGCCTCCCCCCAGGGCTCTTTAGGAGGAAAAAAGGTACTTGTTTTTGTGATGCCAGTTGCGGTGAAGCAACACGGGCACAGGGCCCCTTTTAGTGATACTGTGGATGGTATCCAGGTGTAGGAATGCCAGAGTAGTGTAGGGTGGCCTTAATGTTGGTTCACGTGTCACGGTGCTCCTACCTGGATACGCTGGACCCTAGGCATTGGCTCCGAAGCAATGAAAAGGGGGGTTGTTGATGAAGGGGATGAAGAAATAAATTAAATCCAGACCTTGTGATGAAGTTGATAACAGCTTTACTTTCATTAAACATTTCTCCAAACAGTCTCAGGCTTTGTCTTGGTTCCCAGCAGGCGGTAACTTGTAAACTCTGGCAGGCAAACAAACTCAACTCTGCTACCTCTGTTGCTCACTGGCTCTGCTGTGCAGACAAGCTTAAATAGAGTTGCTACTTCTGCAGGATGCTGCAACTTCTCTCTTATAGTATGACTCTGGGTTAGTCCAGGGAACTATACTTCCTGGCTTCAGAAGCTCCAAGCTTCTGCCTCCATGTCCAGCAGAGCTGAAGGTGCTCCAGCTGGCCTGGACAAGGCACGTACAGCTGGGACATGGCCCTGCTACCTTCCCCTAGCAGGGGGTAAGCTAAACTGCTTCTAACTGGTCCCCACCCTTCCTGCAAGAAAGGACTCACCCACTTCTCCACAGAGAGGGGTAAGAATGGAATGGAAAGCTCCATTCTACCTAACTGTAGCTCTGCCATTTATGCTGCCACCGACTGGTGAACCAGGCATATTACACGTGAACATTATATGGGAAATGCACATTATATAGGACTTGGAAATAAATACACAGGGATGACACTAGGTTAACCACAGGAGATAGTAGTGAGGTGCAGAAGTAGTAATGCCACTCTGGGGCGTTACACAATCCAGCAGCGGTGGCCACTTTTGCATGCTATAGGAAAAAGCAAAAGCCTCTTGTGGCCGGAGCTGCCACCTCATACCTGTATATTTGGCCGTAAGCCCTGGATACGAGCAGTTTAAAAATGAAACCAGCCAGCAAAGGAGGCAATATGGACAATCACAATACATTAGTAAGTGCCTTGTATTAACTTCTTCTACATCATAAATGCCATTTGGAGAAGTGGAACAGTAACCTGCACAGCTAATTTCTGTGTTGCAAGACTGTGTTTGTCTCTACCACATCTGTCTCTTCCACCCTGGGGTTTGTCTTTAAAAGTTTAGTGTGTTATGTATAGCTGGTGTTTGGCACTCTATGCAATATATTCATTTAAATGACTCACCTTGTAGCCTCCACAGTACTTTTCCCTGTAATATAGAAAGGATTATCCGAGCTGTACTCATCAAAAACACCCCAACGGAGGTGAGCCCATTCATGGACAAACACTCTGCCTAAATATAGAAAGAATGATAAATTTAACATTTTTGTTGCAGAAAGAAAATTATTTTTTTTAAAAATACAACAAAAACATTTACATAAAGATTTATTTTTAGCTTTTTGAATCAAAGTGTTTAATGTTTAACACTAGACTTACACATTTAAATAATGTAAATCAGAAGACTCCTTAAAAATACTTAAAGGGAACTGTCAGGTCCTACTTATGCTGCCTTCTCTTAGTAGAGAGCAGCTGTCAACAGTGGTTCTTGATCTCAAAGCCACAGAACAGTAATGCTACATTTTATCTCAGTCACAATAGTTGCATATATTGATCATTGGGTGTGGAACCATTGTATCAAGAAACCAGTTTGACTTTGGGCTAAACCTGGCAGTCCCCTGGTATTCACCCTTAAGCTCCCATACAGGGATCTGGACATAACTGCAGGAAAGCCACCAGGCTGCTACTTCCTGGAGTAGTCCCAGTGTGGTTGACAGCTGACCCATGGGAGTCAGAGAGACTGGTAAGGAGCACTGAGGGATCAGAAAAAACTCGTAGTCAGTAACAGGCCGAAGTCACGGCAGGCAGAGTTCATCCAAATCTGTGAAACAGGTCTGAGGTCAGGGCGGGCAGTAAAGATTCAATACAGTAATCAGGAATAGGTCAGGTCAGGCAGTAGAGGTCAGAGTAAGGAATCAGGCAAAGGTCAGTACATAGGCAGACAAGTGGAACAAAAGACTTATGCAGGGACTAGAAGACCTATTGCTCAGGAGCCCTCCCCTAGGGTAAAGTGCCTTAAGTATCCAGGGGTGGCCAGTCATAGGCTGGGGAAAATTAGGGTGCTCATGTGCTAGTCCCTAAAGAGTTGAGAACTATGTGCATGTGCACGCTACAGACAGAGGAGACCTGGCTGAGAAGTTCAGGCCTTGGTTTGCAGTGGAAGATGAGACATTGGCCTCTGGCAGCTGGGCCCATTGAAGATGGGCAGAGGAGGGAGAGTGGGTCCGTCTATTGCAGTAGCAGTTTGAGAGTCATGGCGCCCGTTCCCAAACAGGGTTGTGAGGCAGTAGTGTGCACAGGCCACAGATATAACACTACATAAATTCATAAGTGAGCATTAAATAGAATAATCAGCCTAGAAAGATTATCAAAATTAAAATAATTGCTGTGGTAAAACAACAGCTGAGGGGTAACCTAATAACTATGTCAAAATATATTAATACAGATACATGTCATTATCTATTTATATCCAGGAATGTAGCTATAACAAGGGGATAGCCTCAATGTCTAGAGGAAAGAAGGTTTCCACACCAACACAGAAGGGGGTTCTTTACTGTAGGAGCAGTGAGACTATGGAGCTCTCTGCCAGAAGAGGTTGTCAAGTCTAATTTGATAAAATTATTCATTAGGGGCCTAGATGTAATTTTTCAGAGTAAGGATTCTTTCAGATTTGCGGTACAGCCTTCTGGTAGGCTATTTCAGCATAGAATTCTCTGAACCAGCCGGTGAAAAAACATTGCATGCATATTTGCCAGGTAGCAGCAAGACCTCCACTGAGCCCCTTTATAGTTAATGGTGCTGGCAGACATTCCAGTAACATTTGGCAATGCTGGATCCGAAGAACTCCTGCAGGCTCTTCTCTGCCGGAACAGCCCGTCAGAATGCTGTGCCGCAAATTTGCAGCTAAACCACAGAAATAAGATAATAATGCACTTAGTAAAGTAGATGCAAGCACTATATATGGACAAAGTCCTCACTCTGATATGATAATATCTGAGACACTTAGTCAATATATTTTGATCAAAACACAAAACACAAAAATCTGTTTTTCTGTGATTTTTTTTCTGTGATTTTTTTTCTATGTAGTATTTGCTTGAGGGAGTGGCACCTTCAAGTGTGAATGCGCACCTATTATCTTGGGAGTAGCATTCCTCTGCACTTTCGCCCCCTCCCCTATCCAATAGAGCGCCTTGATTAGGTGGTACATATGGCTGTGCTTGCTCCTCCTCCCATTGGTTGCTTAATGCACATGGAGGTTACTAGGAGCAGCACACCATATGTGTGGCGTCTGCGCTCCTGAACATGGAAGCCCAACGGCTTAGGTAGGTTTAGCATAGGACCCGCCTGACCTGAGACCACCTTGGCGTTCGGTAGGCGGGCTTAAATGTGTTTTGATCAAAATATATTGACTAAGTGTCTCAGATATTATCATATCAGAGTGAGGACTTTGTCCCTATATAGTGCTTGCATCTACTTTACTAAGTGCATTATTATCTTATTTCTGTGGTTTTCTTCAATAACATGGCCAGGGACATCCGCACATTTGTATATCACACCGTGCAGGATGTTTTTATCTTAGTTTTTTCCACAAATTTGCAACTAGCCTAATAAAATTAGGGTTACTAGATTTCTGGAGAAGGATCAGTTATCCAGGGATTTATTCTGACCTGAATACCAGATGAGGGCCGGGAAGGAATTTTTTTCCTAAGATGAGGTAAATAGTTTTTTTGCTTCATTGGGGGGCATTGCCTTCATCTAGGTCAACATTGCAACAATATAGGGTTAATGCATGGACTTATGTCATTTTTCAGTCTCACTAGCTTACAGGGGTTTCAGTTATGTTACCTAAGCCGGACCCATTGTGATCAGCAAATTAATGGGCTATAGAGAGAAGGTTTCATGATTTTTTTTACCAGATACTTTTTTTTGTGAGGGTCAGGCCAACATTGACATTGCTAGCATCACAATTTCACATTCAATAACTTTAAAAATGGCAAGAATAAAACGCATCTATCAAAATGAAAGAAAAACCCCTCCATTTACCTCGGGGTCCATACGCTGAGATAAGCCAGTCATCAGTCATAAATTCAGGTGTAAGGTGAATGTATTTGCCTGGTTCTCCACACTTTCCATACTGTTGTGTGTAAGGGTCATTCGCATGCTGCACGGTAGGCTCAGTGATGATAATATCTGCCTAACATTACAAACACACAAATACATTATTATTATGGAGACAATGGGGCTCATTTATTAACTGATATATGGCACTTTTTTAGCATATATGGGTTGCAGAATTTTTCACAAGCCATTTTGCAAAGAAAACTGCAACTTTTCCCCACTTTTCCGACAGGTCTAAAAAAAAGGGGGCGTGGCGCGGGTGAGCAAGGGGACAGGCCCGTCTCATCACCTTTTTGTACTCCAGTTTTTGGCATGCAAAATGACTTAAATCTACGCCAACAAAGGGAGCTGATGTAGATTTTATATTGTTGCATGTCCTGCTGGAGGAAGCGCCAAAGTTATGTAGAGGCCCGTGCCTCCACATAACTTTGCTTCTCCCTCCAGCACCACAGATGCTATTAAGATCAGTGTGCGAATCGTTGGTCTTAAGAAAAGTTAACTTTACAAGCCATTAGGATAAAAAAAATTATAATATGCTGTCCTTTAAGGCACACAGATGATGTTTTTAGCTGGAGAACCTGCCACAGTTGTGTTCATGTTCTGAGGGTGCATGCACACGGTCAGGTTTCCTGATGCAGTTTTGGAAGCCAAAATCAGGAGTGGATCATAAAAGGGAAGAAAGTAGAAAGGACAGATACAAGTTTTCCTAATTTATTAACCCCTTCAGCACCCTGCAAATTGGCTATTTTGATTTTTCTTCACTGTACAGGATAAATACATTTATATTTTAATAGTGCGGGTCTTATGGAAGGTGGTGATGTCTATAATGTTTATTTATTTTTATTGTTTATTTGTTTTTATTCTAATTACTGGGAAAGGGTGCGATATTATTATTATATATATATATATATATATATATATATATAAAACTTTTTTTCTACCTTTTTTAAATTACCCTAGGTGGCTATAACAAGCAATCATTAGATTGCTTCTCAAATACATTGCAATGGATTACCATTGCAATGCATTGCAGATTTGTTATGTTCTTATGGAGCCCTGCCACCTGCTATAAAAGCATTGGCTTCTTCAGAGAGACCCAGGCTTTTATGAAGAAACAATAACTTCCCCAATCTCTGCATGGGGGAAGCTGTGGAAGCCGCATCAGATGCCATGGTACAAATTGATTAAAGGGACTCTGTCACCACTTTCTAACCCCCACTTTTAAAACTATAGTTCTGTCCATGGAGCCCCTGTGATTTCAATGGTGTTGTTATATGCGAAATCCGCAGGCTCGTTTTGATAAAAAATTTTTTTATCTAACCTGTCAGTCACGAGGATAAGGTGCCCAGGGTGTTTCTCCTGGTCTGAACATGCCGCCCGCCGCCGCCGCCGTTGGTGCCCAGCTCCTCCTCTGCCTTGAATTAGCGCCGCCTGAATGTGAAGAAATACGCCTCCGGCTCTCCCTCAGTCCCCCCTCCTTCTTTTCTAAGATCCCGCGCGTGCAGCAGTGTTCGCGTTATCGGGAGGTTGAGCGAAGTGCGCATGCGCACTTCGCTCAATGAGGCTGAATCGAAAAGTCCGCACGGGCGCATCAGGCACAGGCCTGTGCGCACGCGCGAAATTTTAGAAAAGGAGGGGGGACTGAGGGAGAGCCGGAGGCGTATTTCTTCACATTCAGGCGGCGCTGAAAGGATCAGAGGAGGAGCTGGGCACCAACGGCGGCGGCGGCATGTTCAGACCGGGAGAAACGCCCTGGGCACCTTATCCTCATGAGTGACAGGTTAGATAAAAGTTTTTTTTTATCAAAACGAGCCTGCGGATTTCGCATATAACAACACCATTGAAATCACAGGGGCTCCATGGACAGAACTATAGTTTTAAAAGTGGGGGTTAGAAAGTGGTGACAGAGTCCCTTTAAGGCATCTGAAGGGTTAAATGTCTGCTATCTGTGTTATTGCCAATCACAGACATTAACTCTGGGTGTCTTCTGTTTAAAGCAGGCAACATTTTTAGAGGCCAGACTTCCACTGTACATGCACAGTGGAGGTCAAAAAAAGATTAATTCACTTCTTTAAACTAAGGTATCTCTGCGGTGCCACAGCCACTCAAATCCCTGGGGGCTCTTCCAAGGCATGCACTGTAGGCTAATTAGTGCTTTGCTCTCAGCCAACTGGTAAAGAAGGATAACACAGTTTGTATGGCAACAGTTTGGGCATGAAAAGTGTCTGTATACTAGCCGCATTATGCCTTGTTCAGCTGAGAGAAGTGCACTTGAAAACGAAATGCACCAAAATGCATTCTGTTTAGTTTGGTTGCGTCCCCATCGCGGACAGAATAACACTGCAAGCAGCGTTTTGGTGCGGATCTGTTTTCTCTGTCACAATAGAAAACAGATCCGTCCCCTATTGACTTTGAATGGTGTTCATGACGGATCTGCCATGGCTATACAGGGAGTGCAGAATTATTAGGCAAGTTGTATTTTTGAGGATTAATTTTATTATTGAACAACAACCATGTTCTCAATGAACCCAAAAAACTCATTAATATCAAAGCTGAATATTTTTGGAAGTAGTTTTTAGTTTGTTTTTAGTTTTAGCTATTTTAGGGGGATATCTGTGTGTGCAGGTGACTATTACTGTGCATAATTATTAGGCAACTTAACAAAAAACAAATATATACCCATTTCAATTATTTATTTTTACCAGTGAAACCAATATAACATCTCAACATTCACAAATATACATTTCTGACATTCAAAAACAAATCAGTGACCAATATAGCCACCTTTCTTTGCAAGGACACTCAAAAGCCTGCCATCCATGGATTCTGTCAGTGTTTTGATCTGTTCATCATCAACATTGCGTGCTGCAGCAACCACAGCCTCCCAGACACTGTTCAGAGAGGTGTACTGTTTTCCCTCCTTGTAAATCTCACATTTGATGATGGACCACAGGTTCTCAATGGGGTTCAGATCAGGTGAACAAGGAGGCCATGTCATTAGATTTTCTTCTTTTATACCCTTTCTTGCCAGCCACGCTGTGGAGTACTTGGACGCGTGTGATGGAGCATTGTCCTGCATGAAAATCATGTTTTTCTTGAAGGATGCAGACTTCTTCCTGTACCACTGCTTGAAGAAGGTGTCTTCCAGAAACTGGCAGTAGGACTGGGAGTTGAGCTTGACTCCATCCTCAACTCGAAAAGGCCCCACAAGCTCATCTTTGATGATACCAGCCCAAACCAGTACTCCACCTCCACCTAATAATTATGCACACCTGATATAGGGTGTTGATGTCATTAGACCACACCCCTTCTCATTACAGAGATGCACATCACCTAATATGCTTAATTGGTAGTAGGCTTTCGAGCCTATACAGCTTGGAGTAAGACAACATGCATAAAGAGGATGATGTGGTCAAAATACTCATTTGCCTAATAATTCTGCACTCCCTGTATAAGACATAATACAACCGGATCTGTTCAGGACGGATGCATGTGGTTGTATTATTGTACCGGAAGCGTTTTTTTTATAGATCCATGATGGATCCGCAAAAAACGCTAGTGTGAAAGTAGCCTAACTCTATTCACCTGCCACTCTGGTGGCCTTCTCCAGTCCTGCAGCTATGATATCACTCATGTGACCATACCCTGGTCTCAGTGGTGATGCTTACATGTACAGCACGTGATTGCTGAGGCCAGTGATTGGTTGCCGTGGTCACATGAATGATGTACATGATGGGGACCAATGGAGAGGCAAGGAATATTTTTATATTAACTATTTACTACTTATTAACCATTCATTTATTATTAACCAATTCCAGACAAATCCTTTAAAACACAACAAATCATGGCTCTGTTTTATTCGCTCCAATTTTAGGTTAAAAAAAAATGGGTGTGGTTGGCTATGTTAACGGGTTTCACTCCTGATTTGTCACCTTTTTAAAAGCGTCAGTCTCACTCCACTAGGAGGATGGGGTAGGAAAACTGGAATAGCTTTTCTAGACAAAAGTTTTAGGTTTAAGGATAAGACGAATTTATCAAACATGCAATATTTAAAAAATGTGGCATGAAGTACCCCAACACAGACTCAAGCAAAATTAACTTAAAAAATTCCCCTCATTATAAATTCCCTCTATGTCTCTACCACAGAATTACATTTAATTAATTAAACAAATCTAAAAAATATTAAATCAGTTGTTCCTTTTAAGTCATCTTGTATTTCACTGTACCTTATCATAGGTTTCTGTTTTGGGTTTATTATAATTTTTTTTAGACCAGGACTTGGGAATCAAAATCTTCACACCACGTATATAGAACTTTTTGTCTGTCGCATCAAATAGAACTTCTGTAGCTTCTTTCACCATTTCCTTTAGGGGAAAAAAAGATTGTAATTATTTGGTGGTTACCAATAGCAAGTATACTAGCTTACCAGTATTTGGTTACTAAACTGTTATTACAGTGTTTAAATGGGGTTTGCAAAGCTTCCCCCGACCCCCACAATGCCTTCCGGATCCCTCCATGGCCGTCTCCCCGTTGTGCAGATCACAGCATCCAGCGACAGGTGGTACAGGCAATAGACTGCGCTGCTTGGGTCATGGCTGACGTCACACATGATGCATTGGGGCAGGTCACCTTGGCGACCTGCTTCTGGCTGCACCATCCATCGCCAGATGATCTGTGCTATAGGGAGATGCAGCGAGGGCCATGGAAGGATTCAGAAGGACACAGGTGTCAGGAACCAGGTAAGTATTCTTTGTATGAGGTGCCTGGTCACAGTCTTTTAGACCTGCGTACCCAATTTGAAGGCTTTTGAGCTAAAATTTCCTAACATTTATTGGTGGCCCCAAATCTGTAATGAACTGTTAAAATGTAGTCTTTGTGCTAGGGACTATGTAGTGATATGAACAACTAAAGATCTCACTCCATTAAAGTGTTTCTGTCACCTGAAAAATGGCTATTAAGCTGGCTGACATTAGCAATGTGCTAATGTCAGCTGAACATAACTATATTAGAGGCATCTCACTGCCTAAAGCCTTTATTGAGATAAACAAACTTTTATAATATGCTATTTAACCTCTAGGAGCTTGAACCTGCTCCTAGAGCAGTTATGGTGAACCTTTTACAGACCGAGTGCCCAAACTGCAACCCAAAACACACTTATTTATCTCAAAGTGCCAACACGCACTTTAACCTGAATGCCAATATAGAATATCTTCCATGTACTTTATCATTTAGCTATAATAGCCTGCCTACATTCAGTGCGCTGCCTGTGCTGTTCATAGTGAGCCCTGCGCTGATGAATGGCAGGAAAAGTCTAAGGCATACTGGTACATCATACCAGGGAGCAGGTGCCCACAGAGAGGACTCTGAGTGCCACCTCTGGCATCCGTGCCAAAGGGTTCGCCACCACTGTCCTAGAGGATCCGTTTGCCACCTCTTTTCAGGCCCTACTTCTCTTGATTGACAGGTCCAGGCAGCGCTGCTCTTCTCCCGCCGGCCATGTCTGCAGTGTAAATCTTGTGCCGTTCAGTATTCGGCACCTTGTGATTTGGGAAATTCCTCAATATTGAGGACTATGTATCAGTCATTGCAATCCTTTGTAAAATAGTCACAAAGACATCCTACATTTCTCTCCTGTCCTGTTCTCCAGATTGACCTTTTATCAAGACCGACACATTGTAAAAAGAAAGATGTGGTCAGAAAAGGTTTTCAGCCTCAAAATAAATAGTTTCTAATAACTGATCTCAATCTTAAATCTTGGATACAAAGATTATTGGACAATAAAGGACTCTACATTAAAAATGTTTTATCTTTAGTGTGGAGAACCCCTTACTCTAAAATGTCACCCATTAATGGTGTCAATACATCTTTATTGACTGTTGGATGAATGCTCCTTTAACCAACATCTGGCACATCATCTCTAACAAGTGTTCGTAGGAATGCTGGTTAGTAGAGATGAGCAAATCGAAGTGGACGAAGTGGAATTCTATCCGAATTTCAGGAAATATTTGATTTGCACCGAAGCCGAATTTCCTCACGCTTCATGGTAACGAATCACATTTTTTCCTAAAATTGCTGCTGCACATGTGAGGACACGGAGAAAGGAACAATAGGTGGTGTCTTATCCCAGCCAGAGCAAAAAATTGGATGTTGAAATTCAACATATTTGATCCTGAATGAATCTGTCAGTAAAGATTCAGGAGGCCCCCATACACATAAGAGAAAAGTTGGCTGACTTTTTTCCTATGTGTCTGTGGGCTTTAATGTCTGGGAACGTATGTAGTGGTAGCTAAGTGTATGGGTCACTCAGTACAACTATATTGAAGATACAGTATTTATTTTCTTTGATTATTTTTGTATCTATCATAGACTCGTAGGTAGTGGGTCATATGTATACTGCGCCACTCTGGAGTATACATATGCCTCACTCCCTTTGAGTGTCCTCCACCATCACAGAGTATAAATGTGCCCCACTAACTATGAGTATCCTTCCCATTAAAAAGGATACTCATAGGGAGTGGGGGCGTGTTCCATTGAATAGTATTTGGACCTCCATCAATATTTATCACCTATGTTTATCCATGTGAACTGTACTGACAAAGGAAAAAAGACAAGCAATCATTGAGTTGAGGGGCTCACTTGATGCTTAGATGCACTACTGAGAAAAAGACTAGAACTGAACTGTTTGTGTTTTTACACCATGGCCTCCATTGTCCTTCTAATCCAAAGAGATATAAATGAGCCGATTGTTAAGATTAATAAATATCATGTTTACCATACACTAAAATCTAAAATAATTCCAATTCTTACCTTAATATTCTCAATGATCAGCAGATCTTCCTTGACATTAGGATTGATGGCGATAACTATATCTTCATATCCCCCATTGTTGAGCTTTACTATGGAACACTCACTTTTGGCAAAGAAGTAAAAAACTAAAACTAATGCAAAAATATTTCTTGTTGCCATTGTCAAAGATTACGACAACTGTGTAAAATGTGGTATGAATACTGTTTCCTTGTAGGCAACATTTATATACTCTTATCAATAATTGTGCATGGACTTTGTTTATGACATAGTAGTCTGAAATTGATTTTCTTTACGACCTAGTGATTTGAGATGATTCATAATTTGACAGGGAAAAGCTCAGTACGTTATGTCTTCCTGTTGGCACCATAAAAGTGCATTCCACATAATAATATTACGACATCTGAAGCAGGTCCTGGTCTATAGGAAGAGTCAGAAACCACTCAAAGATTAGGGTAATGGTAGGATAATTAATGTTAGATTACTTTTGAAAAAGTATATATAATATAGTCACTAATATTATAGTGAATGGGGTCGGGCGGACTTCAGGCAGCGCATGGCTGTACACGGTAGTTAAGGATCTGGCATGCTGTTTCCATGCCGGAACCGCCTTCTGGAATGGGTAACGCCAGTGTGAAACAGGCCTAAGCCTTCACTAATGCCAAAATGAAAATATGGGAAATGTCTGCAGCAAGATATACCCTTCTGGGACATATGGAACCAATGCTATCCAGCTACCAACAACCTATCAATTTCTGATGAGTCATTATTGAAAATTAAATTTTGTTCTTTTTAAGTCTCAAGACAATACAATTACACTACAGCACTAACATTACTCATAGAAAAAATTTGAAATGAGATATTCCACTAACAAATGTATATACTTTCTTAGGCGTCTTTCACAAGAGTGTGACGGATTGGCTCCGGATGCGTTGAGTGAAATTCGCACCATTTTGCAAGCAAGTTCAGTCAGTTTTGTCTTCGATTGGATCAGTTGTTCAGTTTTTTCCGCGCGGGTGCAATGCGTTTTGATGCGTTTTTCACTCGCATGTTAAAAAACGGAAGGTTTACAAACAACATTTCTTAGCAACCATCAGTGAAAAACGCAATGAATCCGCACTCGCACTCCGGATGTAATGCGTTTTTCACTGAAGCCCCATTCACTTCTATGGGGCCAGCGCAAAACTGATGTGTGAAAAAAAACGCTCATGTACACAGACACATTGAAATGAATGGGTCCGGATTCAGTGCGGTTGCTATGTGTTCACCTCATGCATTGCACCCGCGTGGAAAACTCGCTCGTGTGAAAGGGGCCTTAGGGTTTAACCTCTGGGACTCCCAGTGATCAGGAGAACAGAAGTCCTGAAGTGCCGCATGAGAATGGAGTGGTAGTGCACATGCATGGACGCTGTTGAGGGAAGTGTTAGATTTAAATATATATATATATATATACTTAATATTCCCCCCATAGGCACAGCGTTCAGCCAGTTCCTGCAGGGGGGTGGATATGTCTCCAGGTGACTGGTGACTTCAAAGGCCTTTTGTTTCGTTTATCAGCCTAGTTACTATGTTCTGCCCCTCCTTATGTTTGTGACATGGCTGGGCGTGTGGTGCTGCTAGCCTCAGGGGGCCAACTGGCAGGCATACGTCACAGTCACACTATGATGTCACATCCCTGAGGAGGGTGGGGTGTTTGAGGCTGATATAGGAGCCTGTAACCAGGAACAAGGGTCTCTTGGAATCTGGACTACAATGAGGGAACAGCTCGCTGAAGGAAGAGAGGCCACATGCGGCCACATGCTCCTGGAAATGGCTGAGTACCAACCATCCCCTAACCCCTGGCTGCAGCAATAATCCCTGATGAGCCTGTACCCTGGAAGCAGCCCAGTCACCCCCTGTATAACCCTTGGTTACCCTTAACCTCTCCTGCCCTGAGTCCCCCTATAATCCTAATATCCCCTGTGTTCCCCCAAGATTGTAGATCCCTCATATCCCCTGTTCCGTAATAACCCCTGGTTATTCCCCATAGGGATAGTATATTGCCAGGATTGGGTGGGCTGCTGGTAAAGTGTATGGATGTGTATTATTACAATTGTAGATAGAAGTTGGGGAGAACTTGGGACTGTGTTAGTGTAGTTAGAAGTGTATTGTTATAGCGTGTGTACTTATATTGTTGTGTGCGGCTATAAATATATATATCTATTCCATTGATATAGATATATATAATTATAAGCAAACATTAGACTGTAACATATAGTGTGTGAATGTATCCCTGCAGAGCATTCTGTCTCTGCAGAGTCCTGACCATTAACCCCTTCAATGCCTGATGCCTGCAACCCCCACCCTGATAACCACATTACCCTGTGTTCCTTGGCCTGCAGGTATTAACCCTTGCAGGGCCACAATTGTGTGATTTACCCTCTTGTAGGGACAGTGAGTAGCCAGGCGGGTGTATAACCGATAATTGTATGTATGTAAGTGCATTATTGTAAGTATAGCTAGTGTGTGGGGTGGAATTTGGGATTGTGCTGTGTAGAGTAGTTAGGTTTGTATTGTGTTTATTGTAGTACCGTTTCTATACTGCG
The DNA here is from genome assembly GCF_014858855.1 of Bufo gargarizans. Taxonomy (NCBI): domain Eukaryota; kingdom Metazoa; phylum Chordata; class Amphibia; order Anura; family Bufonidae; genus Bufo; species Bufo gargarizans. The sequence goes on along the minus strand of NC_058086.1, from coordinate 153,874,596 downwards.
GTGTGTACTTCTATATGTATATATATTCATATCCATTGATCTATGAATATATATAGATATAGCATATTGTTAGACTTGTATAATTGTATTGTGTAATAAATATTCTTTATTGTTCATAATACAGTGTATGGTGTTTTTAGTAGTCGCCGCCGTAGTATAGTGATAGTAAGTCGCACGTAGTGTAGTTCAGTGTAGTGTATAGGTAACAGAGGTAGTTAACATAGTTAACCTATTTTATATATTATGATGAAGGCATAAATAGGCGGAGTCATCACTAGACGGCTCCTCCTATTTATGAATATTAATTATGGAAATTTGCATAAATATCAATAATTAATATCCCCTTTAACATTGGCGAGCCAGGCCCACTGCTAGGAATTTGTTTTCTGTGTTTGTTTTTGGTGACAAAAATCGCTTACGCTGTAGTCAGGCGGGAGGGACGCGTTCAGTGGATTCTGAGCGTCCATTGCCTGATAGTTCGTACAGGTAAAGCGGTTTGTTCAATCAGAACCAAACACAGAGCAATCTCTACAGCAGAGAATTTAAATCTTTCTGATTTGTGTATTAACGATTTTCTGATTGCCTTGCACGCCCACTGTAACACTGGAGAGAAGTCGTCGCATACGTGACTGAAGAGAGGACCATCACCGTCGGAGCTGAACAGAGAAGTCCGGCTGGACGGGAGAAGGCATTAAAGGACCTCCTCCACGCAGCACACAAGGGACAACAAAGGACAGCACCAAGGAATATGGCCTCTCATCAAGACGTAAGTATGGACTTCTCCACACTACAGCAGCTAGCTAAACACAGCACATTTAACCCCATCCTCCCCACCACTCCTAAGTCAGCAGAAATGCTGTGGTCCGATTTGTTAGCACAGGCTTGTAGTTATGACAGGCTTTGTGTTAACAAACGGACAGTATTGAACAAGGCCACCAGACGGCTTCGGATGCTAGCCAAACTTGTGCAAACATTTGAGGTTAGCATCTGTAAGCCAAAGGAAGTTGCACTGGTTTCTCGGTCAACGGAGACAATTCCTCTGAACATTCACTGCCAAGGCTGTGCCACTAATTCGAACCAGGTTTCGGCATTGCGGGCACAGCTGGCGGAGAATGTACAGTCTACTGTTGACCGAGATGCGCAGGTAGCTAGGATAGAGTCACAGTTGGTGGAGCTGCAGAGGCAGAAGGAGGAAATAGAGGCTAAGTTGACTCAGTCTTATACTGAGGTCAAGGCCTTCAAGGAGCGGACTGCCTCTACTGACGTGACGGTAGCCAAATTGAAGGCTGAGGTTGCTGTAAGGTCCCAGCTAATGTCTGGCTTGCAACAGGTTATCACTAAGTTGGTGCCGGCCCTTTCTTTTTCCGTAAAGTCAGGGTCGGAATTTCCCAAAACTTTGCCCTGTGCAGGCCAAAAAGTGGGGAGAGTAGTCTGTGACCGGTCAAATCATCAGACCAAGCCAGTCCAGACTAACAGAGATTTTTCCCTGACTTTGGGAAAAAGAACTGTTGTGAAGAGTGCGTCCCTGAGAATGGAACAATTCAGGAGAAGGGAGCACGGCTGCAGTGTAGACAGACCTGGGCCATGCAGAGCAAACATCAGATGTTTTGCATGTGGTGGCCTAGGTCACATAGCGAGACACTGCAACGCAGATAGGAACATAACACACAGGACAGGAAACCAAGTCACGTGTTTCAGGTGTGGGAACAAAGGACACATTGCAAGGAATTGCCCTTGTGCAAGTAATTGCAATGTGTCCAACAGTAGTATTAGCCAGGTAACAAATTGTGCAGTGGGGTCTAGTCAGCTTGGCCATAAAGGCGTTACCTCTCAGCGACACATGCCTCATCATGCGCTGAGGGGTCAGAATGGCCAAGCTAGACTAGGCAACATTTGACACCCCTGTACTATTTGTTACACAGTGTGTTCCCTGTGTATGTCCATGTTGTGTGTTTTTGTTATCTGTTTGTATGTTCTTCTTGATGTTGATGGTGGTAGTCCTTGTCTGCGAGTGTGTTCACCATGCTGATTTTTGTAGTTTACATTCCTTGCTGTAAGTCCGGTCACTGCTGTTTTTGTTTCATTCTGTGTCCCCTTAGAGTGGAACAGTGTTATACTGTGGATCGAGAACGTATAGGTTCGCGAGCAGATAATATCACACGGGAAATCCTGCTGGTCGGGAGAAGGCATAAGGACCTTCTTCATGCAGCACACAAAGGATGATGTGATATTATTCTGGGCAACCAGGGTCTCAGATCGATACAGATAACACTGTTGTGCTCAAGGTTTTCGGTAGGGCTGTGTTGCGCTGGGGACTGGGGCGGACAGACAACATTTGTGTAATGTTGTGCTGCGCACTTAATTCTAGTCCGAGCAGGTAGCACAGCTCTGATAGGGATTGGACACGGAGTGTTTGGCAGCAGAGTGTGGACTGTGTTCTTGTGTTGTGGGGTCCTGGGGAGCCAGGGCATGACTATGCCATTGGCTCTGCGGGCCTCCACAGGACGGGATCACAGGGGGAAATCAGCCTGGGTACACATGAGTGGACGGGGATGCGGTGCCATCTATAACAAGATGGTGCTTTGTCCACAGAACTCCAGTTATCCTAACCTAGTAGGGTGGCCATCCTTATCTGTTGGTGCAGAGGGATGTGTAGCAGAGGACGCAATCCTCTGAAGGTAGGGTGTTCAGACACCAGTGTTAGGATAACGAGGAGTCCTGTGAGATAAAGGGCAGCCGAATACCTTTCTCTACCCATGGGTCAAAGGTATTGGTGCTGGGATTTTGACATTTAATTGCACCGTGAGGGGAGAAATCTCCCAGGAGCGCCTGGTATTTTCTTCTGCCATAGGTGTGTTTATATGGAACAGAGGAAAAACACAGATGACGCCACAGAAGAGACCAGCTATCCCCCTGACACTCTTGTGAGGCTCCAGAGGATCCCACTGGATTTTGGCAACCAAGCGATCTTTGTTCAGAGGTGTTCTAGAGATGGAGGACTGTGCCACAATCCAGCGGGAGCAGTATCTAAGGCTCTGGAGGAAGACTTGGAGATGTTCGGGTGGAAGAGCATATTCAGCTACGATCTCTTGTTTCACCCAGTGGAACTTCTTCTGGTTCTGGTCATCATCATCTACATTAGACTGCGTATTGGAGGGTCAAGGGACTTATTGACCAAACACACCAGAACCAGACAGAACTTTACCAAACTAACCGGAGGAGGAGGCTCAGGACATAACTCAAACATTGTTCAGTAGCCAAATACCTTATGGACACACGTTATTTCCTATGAGGGTTCAGGGCGTATAACTTGTGCTATCCTGAAACCCCATAGCAATATGTACATATATTGATTTTGTATGTTGGTCGATTGTGTACCCATAGACACTCTAGGTACAAATGTGTGACAGCCTATGCCCAGGGAAACTCGCCCAACGCACTGCGGTGATTTATAATTTGGCTGTACACATTTGCATCCTATAGTAGTTTCCCATTGACACGGGGGTCTGTGACCTACCTGTGTCTTTGGAGGTGTAGAGAGATAGGCCAGGTTGCATGAGTCTCTATGGGTACACACATTTAATGGAATTTGGTGGTGTTGGGAGGGATGTGACCTGTTTTGTGTGAATGGGGAAGAGTAGATTCCCTAGGGACAGACCCCCCCCTCCTTTACCAAGTTAATTTGCCACTTTAACCCCAAGAACGGTGACGTTTGTAAGGGTTGGACTGAATGTCAGTGAGTGCGGTGTTCTTTCCCGCAGTTAGAATTTAGGTACCATGACATCACTTCTTACCAAAAATTCTGACCTGCCTTGTAAAGACCTACGTATCCGTCCATGGGAGAACCTCCCCAACAACTGATTCTTCTATCAAGATGGAAGAAGCAGTGTCAGAAGAAAAGTCGTGCCGTTACTAACAGGAAGTCGTTCCACGGTTGACCGTACTACCTGGAGATCGTGAGGGTGAAGCTATCCCAGAGTCTGACTAAAGAAAGACTAAGATGGGGACGGCGGCGGGTACCTAAAGATCGACACTGACAGCGAAAACGAAAGGAGGCCAGTCCACGGTTGCTATGTGGATCGACCTATAGACTGTGAGGGTGAAGCCATTCCAGAGTCATTGGGAGAGGCTGATAACTGAAGATTGACACTGACAGACCACAGATCAAGAAAGTTCCAGAGAAGAAGATGGTGTATTCTGTGGATGGAGACGCCTGGTTACGTTGAAGGGCAGGTCGGATGTGTTAGTGCGCTATGGGTGATGACTAGGTACCTAAGGGCCATATTACTTCAGTCCTTCCTGAACTGTTACCAAGAGGGGGGTTGAGGGGGCAAATATATCCCAACACTTCCCCAAAGTTTATTGTCGTATTGCGACAACAGGGGGATTGTTGAGGGAAGTGTTAGATTTAAATATATATATATATACTTAATATTCCCCCCATAGGCACAGCGTTCAGCCAGTTCCTGCAGGGGGGTGGATATGTCTCCAGGTGACTGGTGACTTCAAAGGCCTTTTGTTTCGTTTATCAGCCTAGTTACTATGTTCTGCCCCTCCTTATGTTTGTGACATGGCTGGGCGTGTGGTGCTGCTAGCCTCAGGGGGCCAACTGGCAGGCATACGTCACAGTAACACTATGATGTCACATCCCTGAGGAGGGTGGGGTGTTTGAGGCTGATATAGGAGCCTGAAACCAGGAACAAGGGTCTCTTGGAATCTGGACTACAATGAGGGAACAGCTCGCTGAAGGAAGAGAGGCCACTTGCGGCCACATGCTCCTGGAAATGGCTGAGTACCAACCATCCCCTAACCCCTGGCTGCAGCAATAATCCCTGATGAGCCTGTACCCTGGAAGCAGCCCAGTCACCCCCTGTATAACCCTTGGTTACCCTTAACCTCTCCTGCCCTGAGTCCCCCTATAATCCTAATATCCCCTGTGTTCCCCCAAGATTGTAGATCCCTCATATCCCCTGTTCCGTAATAACCCCTGGTTATTCCCCATAGGGATAGTATATTGCCAGGATTGGGTGGGCTGCTGGTAAAGTGTATGTATGTGTATTATTACAATTGTAGATAGAAGTTGGGGAGAACTTGGGACTGTGTTAGTGTAGTTAGAAGTGTATTGTTATAGTGTGTGTACTTATATTGTTGTGTGCGGCTATAAATATATATATCTATTCCATTGATATAGATATATATAATTATAAGCAAACATTAGACTGTAACATATAGTGTGTGAATGTATCCCTGCAGAGCATTCTGTCTCTGCAGAGTCCTGACCATTAACCCTTTCAATGCCTGATGCCTGCAACCCCCACCCTGATAACCACATTACCCTGTGTTCCTTGGCCTGCAGGTATTAACCCTTGCAGGGCCACAATTGTGTGATTTACCCTCTTGTAGGGACAGTGAGTAGCCAGGCGGGTGTATAACCGATAATTGTATGTATGTAAGTGCATTATTGTAAGTATAGCTAGTGTGTGGGGTGGAATTTGGGATTGTGCTGTGTAGAGTAGTTAGGTTTGTATTGTGTTTATTGTAGTACCGTTTCTATACTGCGGTGTGTACTTCTATATGTATATATATTCATATCCATTGATCTATGAATATATATAGATATAGCATATTGTTAGACTTGTATAATTGTATTGTGTAATAAATATTCTTTATTGTTCATAATACAGTGTATGGTGTTTTTAGTAGTCGCCGCCGTAGTATAGTGATAGTAAGTCGCACGTAGTGTAGTTCAGTGTAGTGTATAGGTAACAGAGGTAGTTAACATAGTTAACCTATTTTATATACTATGCTGAAGGCATAAATAGGCGGAGTCATCACTAGACGGCTCCTCCTATTTATGAATATTAATTATGGAAATTTGCATAAATATCAATAATTAATATCCCCTTTAACAGACGCTACTCTTTTCACTTATATGGGACTGCTGAGTACTACAGGAGCTGCATTCTCGTGATTGATGGGGGTTCCAGTGATTGGAACCAAGTAGACAATTTTACCCCATCCTGTAGATTTGTTACGAAAAACAAGTGTCTTCCTGTTGCTTCATGTTCACCTAGTCACTAACTTTGTTTGGGAAGCTACTACGCATCTGAAGTTGGTTCTGGTTATAATTTAGCCTTGAAATCAACAAAATAAATAATTCAAGAGAACAGAATACTGCTTTATTGTGACCGGAGATTCTCCAAATCCTTCCCTCAAATGGCGTCTAGAAGTCACAACCATTAGGAAATGTACACATTTCATTTTGAGCAGCATACATCGGTAATTTCGATTGATCAAATATGAAAAAAGTGCACTGTCCATAAAAATCTGAACTTATCAGTCCAATGTACAAGAAGTCAGTTTGTCTAGAGGCGGAGAGATAGTCTGCCCACATGCTGAAGCAGGTGGACATGCTATCTCTCTCTACCTCTGGAGGAACTGCCTTCTTGTACATTGAACTCATAAGTACTGATTTGTATGGACACTGCACTTTTTTATATTTGATCAATTGGAATTACTGATGTTTCCTGCTATAAATATTGATATAAAATGAACACATTTACCTAAAGGTTGTGTCTTCCGTATGTCGTCTACACTTGCCTAGTTAATACAGGTGGAGTGCTGATTGTTGAGTCTTCAGTATTTATATCCAAGTCTCATTTCATTCTGGTTGTCAGATATAGAGTTTGCCATGTGCATTTTCCACCAGATTCTATTGTTATGATCTTTTTCTTGCTTAGGGTACTTTCACACTTGCGTTTTTCTTTTCCGGCATAGAGTTCCGTCACAGGGGCTCTATACCGGAAAAGAACTGATCAGGCATATCCCCATGCATTCTGAATGGAGAGTAATCCGTTCAGTTTGCATCAGGATGTCTTCAGTTCAGTCGTCTTGACTGATCAGGACTGAGAAAACTGCAGCATGCTACGGTTTTCTCTCCGGCGAAAAAAATGAAGACTTGCCTGAATGCCGGATCCGGCATTTTTTCCCATAGGAATGTATTAGCGCCGGATTCGGCATTCAGAATACCGGAATGCCGGATCCATCCTTCCAGCTTGCGCATGCACAGACCGGTAAAAATGTGAAAAAATTTCCAAGACGGATCCGTCTGTCCGCATGACAAGCGGAGAGACGGATCCGTCCTTGCAATGCATCCGGATCCGTCTCACAAATGCTTTCAGTCAGCGGCAGATCGGCGGATCCGGCGGCCAGTTCCGACTACGGAACTGCCCGCCGGATCACACTGCCGCAAGTGTAAAAGTAGCCTTAACTTGTATTCTGGAATCTGTAGTTACACATAGTCTAGTGTGTTTCTGTGTTTTTTGGAATCTGTAGTTCCACTGAATTTGGTGTGTTTGGAATTTGTTTGCTGCTGTGTTGTATTGTATTGCCCTGGTTGTGTACATCTCAAATATGGTAATTGGTGGAGAATTATTGCTAGTGGAGTAACTCATTTAAAGGAAATCCTTTTTTTTAGACAGGTCAAAAGTCTGGAATCATTCAAATATTGTTAAGGCAACTAATGGGTCGGTGGGAAAACAATGGAGACGATGCAGACCAAACACATCCATTGAAGTCCATGGGTCTGTGAAAACCACTGACAGAACATGGCTAACATCCATGTTCTGTCAGTGGTTTTCACGGACCATTGGTGGGAAATCCTCTAGAAATCCTTTTTTAGCTATCAGTTCATGTGGGAATGTATGACACATGTAAGTGATAAAAAATGGACATATAGAACAAACACAGACATTGTCATCGACGAATCACAGACCACCTTGTCACGCACATCGTCATGGATGTGTGAAGGATACTTTACGTATATTTAAATGTCCTGCTCTGCTGTAAGGGGTGAGGATCATGAGAAGGAGTCAGGTTAGAGAAAAAGACCGAACCTCTTCAGAGTCAAGTAGGATGCTACCAGCTGCTGTTACGATGGGCTTGAGAAGAGACCGCTATGATGAGATGGATTGCAAAAGGTGCCCACTGAATGATCGTAGCTGGAATGGGACAGACATGCAACACAGACATGAGTCACAATGTCACTGAAAGACTGACCTGCTGTGGATGGAACACAACCAAACTCAACAGATAGGTACCATTTAGAGTTGAGCGAACACCTGGATGTTCGGGTTCGAGAAGTTCGGCCGAACATCCCGGAAATGTTCGGGTTCGGGATCCGAACCCGATCCGAACTTCGTCCCGAACCCGAACCCCATTGAAGTCAATGGGGACCCGAACTTTTCGGCACTAAAACGGCTGTAAAACAGCCCAGGAAAGGGCTAGAGGGCTGCAAAAGGCAGCAACATGTAGGTAAATCCCCTGCAAACAAATGTGGATAGGGAAATTAATTAAAATAAAAATTAAATAAATAAAAATTAACCAAAATCAATTGGAGAGAGGTTCCATAGCAGAGAATCTGGCTTCCCGTCACCCACCACTGGAACAGTCCATTCTCAGATATTTAGGCCCCGGCACCCAGGCAGAGGAGAGAGGTCCCGTAACAGAGAATCTGTCTTCATGTCAGCAGAGAATTAGTCTGCATGTCATAGCAGAGAATGAGGCTTCACGTCAGCCACCACTGCAACAGTCCATTGGCATATATTTAGGCCTAGCACACAGGCAGAGCAGAGAGGTCCCGTAACAGACGATCTGGCTTCATGTCAGCAGAGAATCAGTCTGCATGTCATAGCAGAGAATCAGGCTTCACGTCAGCCACCACTGCAACAGTCCATTGTCATAAATTTAGGCCCAGCACCCAGGCAGAGGAGAGAGGTCCCGTAACAGACAATCTGGCTTCATGTCAGCAGAGAATTAGTCTGCATGTCATAGCAGAGAATCAGGCTTCATGTCAGCCACCACTGCAACAGTCCATTGGCATATATTTAGGCCTAGCACACAGGCAGAGGAGAGGTTCATTCAACTTTGGGTAGCATCGCAATATAATGGTAAAATGAAAATAAAAATAGGATTGAATGAGGAAGTGCCCTGGAGTCCAATAATATATGGTTATGGGGAGGTAGTTAATGTCTAATCTGGACAAGGGACGGACAGGTCCTGTGGGATCCATGCCTGGTTCATTTTTATGAACGTCAGCTTGTCCACATTGGCTGTAGACAGGCGGCTGCGTTTGTCTGTAATGACGCCCCCTGCCGTGCTGAATACACGTTCAGACAAAACGCTGGCTGCCGGGCAGGCCAGCACCTCCAAGGCATAAAAGGCTAGCTCTGGCCACGTGGACAATTTAGAGACCCAGAAGTTGAATGGGGCCGAACCATCAGTCAGTACGTGGAGGGGTGTGCACACGTACTGTTCCACCATGTTAGTGAAATGTTGCCTCCTGCTAACACGTTGCGTATCAGGTGGTGGTGCAGTTAGCTGTGGCGTGTTGACAAAAGTTTTCCACATCTCTGCCATGCTAACCCTGCCCTCAGAGGAGCTGGCCGTGACACAGCTGCCTTGGCGACCTCTTGCTCCTCCTCTGCCTTGGCCTTGGGCTTCCACTTGTTCCCCTGTGACATTTGGGAATGCTCTCAGTAGCGCGTCTACCAACGTGCGCTTGTACTCGCGCATCTTCCTATCACGCTCCAGTGCAGGAAGTAAGGTGGGCACATTGTCTTTGTAGCGTGGATCCAGCAGGGTGGCAACCCAGTAGTCCGCACAGGTTAAAATGTGGGCAACTCTGCTGTCGTTGCGCAGGCACTGCAGCATGTAGTCGCTCATGTGTGCCAGGCTGCCCAGGGGTAAGGACAAGCTGTCCTCTGTGGTCATCGTCCTGCCTTTCCCCCCAGCCACGCACCAGTGATGGACCCGAGCTGCGTTGGGTGCCACCCCGCTGTGACCATGCTTCATCCTCATCCTCCTCCACCTCCTCCTCATCCTCGTCCTCCTCGTCCTCCAGTAGTGGGCCCTGGCTGGCCACATTTGTACCTGGCCTCTGCTGTTGCAAAAAACCTCCCTCTGAGTCACTTCGAAGAGACTGGCCTGAAAGTGCTAAAAATGACCCCTCTTCCTCATCCTCCTCCTCCTCCTCCTGGGCCACCTCCTGTTCCATCATCGCCCTAAGTGTTTTCTCAAGGAGACATAGAAGTGGTATTGTAACGCTGATAACGGTGTCATCGCCACTGGCCATGTTGGTGGAGTACTCGAAACAGCGCAACAGGGCACACAGGTCTCGCATGGAGGCCCAGTCATTGGTGGTGAAGTGGTGCTGTTCTGTAGTGCGACTGACCCGTGCGTGCTGCAGCTGAAACTCCACTATGGCCTGCTGCTGCTCGCACAGTCTGTCCAGCATGTGCAAGGTGGAGTTCCACCTGGTGGGCACGTCGCATATGAGGCGGTGAGCGGGAAGGCCGAAGTTACGCTGTAGCGCAGACAGGCGAGCAGCGGCAGGATGTGAACGCCGGAAGCGCGAACAGACGGCCCGCACTTTATGCAGCAGCTCTGACATGTCGGGGTAGTTGTGAATGAACTTCTGCACCACCAAATTCAGCACATGCGCCAAGCAAGGGATGTGCGTCAAATTGGCTAGTCCCAGAGCTGCAACGAGATTTCGCCCATTATCACACACCACCAGGCCGGGCTTGAGGCTCACCGGCAGCAACCACTCGTCGGTCTGTTGTTCAATACCCCGCCACAACTCCTGTGCGGTGTGGGGCCTGTCCCCCAAACATATGAGTTTCAGAATGGCCTGCTGACGTTTACCCCGGGCTGTGCTGAAGTTGGTGGTGAAGGTGTGTGGCTGACTGGATGAGCAGGTGGAAGAAGAGGAGGAGGAAGCCGAGAAGGAGGAGGTGGCAACAGGAGGCAAAGAATGTTGCCCTGCGATCCTTGGCGGCGGCAGGACGTGCGCCAAACAGCTCTCCGCCTGGGGCCCAGCTGCCACTACATTTACCCAGTGTGCAGTTAGGGAGATATAGCGTCCCTGGCCGTGCTTACTGGTCCACGTATCTGTGGTTAGGTGGACCTTGCTACAGATGGCGTTGCGCAGTGCACACTTGATTTTATCGGATACTTGGTTGTGCAGGGAAGGCACGGCTCTCTTGGAGAAGTAGTGCCGGCTGGGAACAACATACTGTGGGACAGCAAGCGACATGAGCTGTTTGAAGCTGTCTGTGTCCACCAGCCTAAATGACAGCATTTCATAGGCCAGTAGTTTAGAAATGCTGGCATTCAGGGCCAGGGATCGAGGGTGGCTAGGTGGGAATTTACGCTTTCTATCAAATGTTTGTGAGATGGAGAGCTGAACGCTGGCGTGTGACATGGTTGAGACGCTTGGTGACGGAGGTGGTGGTGGTGGTGTTGGTGGTACATCCCCTGTTTGCTGGGCGGCAGGTGCCAACGTTCCTCCAGAGGCGGAGGAAGAGGCCGAGGCGGCAGCAGCAGAATAGGCCGAGGCGGCAGCAGCAGAAGAGGTAGCAGGGGGAGCCTGAGTGACTTCCTTGGTTTTAAGGTGTTTACTCCACTGCAGTTCATGCTTTGCATGCAGGTGCCTGGTCATGCAGGTTGTGCTCAGGTTCAGAACGTTAATGCCTCGCTTCAGGCTCTGATGGCACAGCGTGCAAACCACTCGGGTCTTGTCGTCAGCACATTGTTTGAAGAAGTGCCATGCCAGGGAACTCCTTGAAGCTGCCTTTGGGGTGCTCGGTCCCAGATGGCGGCGGTCAGTAGCAGGCGGAGTCTCTTGGCGGCGGGTGTTCTGCTTTTGCCCACTGCTCCCTCTTTTGCTACGCTGTTGGCTCGGTCTCACCACTGCCTCTTCCTCCGAACTGTGAAAGTCAGTGGCACGACCTTCATTCCATGTGGGGTCTAGGACCTCATCGTCCCCTGCATCGTCTTCCACCCAGTCTTGATCCCTGACCTCCTGTTCAGTCTGCACACTGCAGAAAGACGCAGCAGTTGGCACCTGTGTTTCGTCATCATCAGAGACATGCTGAGGTGGTATTCCCATGTCCTCATCATCAGGAAACATAAGTGGTTGTGCGTCAGTGCATTCTATGTCTTTCACCGCTGGGGAAGGGCTAGGTGGATGCCCTTGGGAAACCCTGCCAGCGGAGTCTTCAAACAGCATAAGAGACTGCTGCATAACTTGAGGCTGAGACAGTTTCCCTGGTATGCATGGGGGTGATGTGACAGACTGATGGGGTTGGTTTTCAGGCGCCATCTGTGCGCTTTCTGCAGAAGACTGGGTGGGAGATAATGTGAACGTGCTGGATCCACTGTCGGCCACCCAATTGACTAATGCCTGTACCTGCTCAGGCCTTACCATCCTTAGAACGGCATTGGGCCCCACCATATATCGCTGTAAATTCTGGCGGCTACTGGGACCTGAGGTAGTTGGTACACTAGGACGTGTGGATGTGGCAGAACGGCCACGTCCTCTCCCAGCACCAGAGGGTCCACTAACACCACCACGACCATGTCCACGTCCGCGTCCCTTACTAGATGTTTTTCTCATTGTTATGGTTCACCACAACAACAAATATATTATTTGGCCCAATGTATTGTATTCAAATTCAGCGGGATATAAATTTGAGGCCTAGTATTTAGGCGCTGGGTGACCGGTATGGATTTAGTGACAGAATTAGACTTGGAAATGCACAGAAGCGTGTGTGTGAAGTTATTCTGAATGACCCTATGTGCACCTTCAATATTATATACCCTTTTAGGGATAGATTTCAAATAGCTCTGATATAGCAGAAACCACTAAATTATGAAATTGCTAAATTGGGAATTGTACTTCAACCCAGAACAAAAAATGTGCTTTGACGGACACTAAATATCTTGCCCAGCAACAACAGTACAGCGGTGGGTAACGAGAGATTTAGAGGGATTTAAATTTGAGGCCTAGTATTTAGGCGCTGGGTCACCGGTATGGATTTAGTGACAGAATTAGACTTGGAAATGCACAGAAGCGTGTGTGTGAAGTTATTCTGAATGACCCTATGTGCACCTTCAATATTATATACCCTTTTAGGGATAGATTTCAAATAGCTCTGATATAGCAGAAACCACTAAATTATGAAATTGCTAAATTGGGAATTGTACTTCAACCCAGAACAAAAAATGTGCTTTGACGGACACTAAATATCTTGCCCAGCAACAACAGTACAGCGGTGGGTAACGAGAGATTTAGAGGGATTTAAATTTGAGGCCTAGTATTTAGGCGCTGGGTGACAGGTATGGGTTTAGTGACAGAATTAGACTTGGAAATACACAGTAGCGGGTGTGTGTGAAGTTATTCTGAATGACCCAATGTGCACCTTCAATATTATATACCCTTTTTGGGATAGATTTCAAATAGCTCTGATATAGCAGGAACCACTAAATTATGAAATTGCTAAATTGGGAATTGTACTTCAACCCAGAACAAAAAATGTGCTTTGACGGACACTAAATATCTTGCCCAGCAACAACAGTACAGCGGTGGGTAACGAGAGATTTAGAGGGATTTAAATTTGAGGCCTAGTATTTAGGCGCTGGGTCACCGGTATGGATTTAGTGACAGAATTAGACTTGGAAATGCACAGAAGCGTGTGTGTGAAGTTATTCTGAATGACCCTATGTGCACCTTCAATATTATATACCCTTTTAGGGATAGATTTCAAATAGCTCTGATATAGCAGAAACCACTAAATTATGAAATTGCTAAATTGGGAATTGTACTTCAACCCAGAACAAAAAATGTGCTTTGACGGACACTAAATATCTTGCCCAGCAACAACAGTACAGCGGTGGGTAACGAGAGATTTAGAGGGATTTAAATTTGAGGCCTAGTATTTAGGCGCTGGGTCACCGGTATGGATTTAGTGACAGAATTAGACTTGGAAATGCACAGAAGCGTGTGTGTGAAGTTATTCTGAATGACCCTATGTGCACCTTCAATATTATATACCCTTTTAGGGATAGATTTCAAATAGCTCTGATATAGCAGAAACCACTAAATTATGAAATTGCTAAATTGGGAATTGTACTTCAACCCAGAACAAAAAATGTGCTTTGACGGACACTAAATATCTTGCCCAGCAACAACAGTACAGTGGTGGGTAACGAGAGATTTAGAGGGATTTAAATTTGAGGCCTAGTATTTAGGCGCTGGGTCACCGGTATGGATTTAGTGACAGAATTAGACTTGGAAATGCACAGAAGCGTGTGTGTGAAGTTATTCTGAATGACCCTATGTGCACCTTCAATATTATATACCCTTTTAGGGATAGATTTCAAATAGCTCTGATATAGCAGAAACCACTAAATTATGAAATTGCTAAATTGGGAATTGTACTTCAACCCAGAACAAAAAATGTGCTTTGACGGACACTAAATATCTTGCCCAGCAACAACAGTACAGCGGTGGGTAACGAGAGATTTAGAGGGATTTAAATTTGAGGCCTAGTATTTAGGCGCTGGGTGACAGGTATGGGTTTAGTGACAGAATTAGACTTGGAAATACACAGTAGCGGGTGTGTGTGAAGTTATTCTGAATGACCCAATGTGCACCTTCAATATTATATACCCTTTTTGGGATAGATTTCAAATAGCTCTGATATAGCAGGAACCACTAAATTATGAAATTGCTAAATTGGGAATTGTATTTCAACCCAGAACAATAAATGTGCTTGAACGGACACTAAATAACTCGCCCAGCTACAGCACTAGGGACAGATTTAGCTGGATATAAATTTGAGGCCTAGTATTTAGGCGCTGGGTGACCGGTATGGATTTAGTGACAGAATTAGACTGGGATATGGCCAAAAAATGAACAGACTATTGCTGGTTAAATGCACTTGGTGTGACAGCTTCACCCTGATGTAGGCTTTAGCCAAAAAACAACCACACCATTGAGGGTTAAATGCACTTGGTGACAGGCGCAGCTTGCCCCTGATTTTGTATATGGCCAAAAAATGAACAGACTATTGCTGGTTAAATGCACTTGGTGTGACAGCTTCACCCTGATGTAGGCTTTAGCCAAAAAACAACCACACCATTGAGGGTTAAATGCACTTGGTGACAGGCGCAGCTTGCCCCTGATTTTGTATATGGCCAAAAAATGAACAGACTATTGCTGGTTAAATGCACTTGGTGTGACAGCTTCACCCTGATGTAGGCTTTAGCCAAAAAACAACCACACCATTGAGGGTTAAATGCACTTGGTGACAGGCGCAGCTTGCCCCTGATTTTGTATATGGCCAAAAAATGAACAGACTATTGCTGGTTAAATGCACTTGGTGTGACAGCTTCACCCTGATGTAGGCTTTAGCCAAAAAACAACCACACCATTGAGGGTTAAATGCACTTGGTGACAGGCGCAGCTTGCCCCTGATTTTGTATATGGCCAAAAAATGAACAGACTATTGCTGGTTAAATGCACTTGGTGTGACAGCTTCACCCTGATGTAGGCTTTAGCCAAAAAACAACCACACCATTGAGGGTTAAATGCACTTGGTCGCAGCTTGTGCTGGCGCACCACAAGACACAAAATGGCCGCCGATCACCCCAGAAAAATGAGACTGACAAACGGTCTGTGCAGCCTAAAAACAGTGAGCAATTGAGGATCAGCAGCTCAATGATCCACAGCTGCAGATCGATCAGTTAATCAAGTCCTTTGGAGGAGTTAATCTGCCTAATCTCGCCCTACTGTCGCAGCCGCAACCTCTCCCTACGCTAATCAGAGCAGAGTGACGGGCGGCGCTATGTGACTCCAGCTTAAATAGAGGCTGGGTCACATGGTGCTCTGGCCAATCACAGCCATGCCAATAGTAGGCATGGCTGTGATGGCCTCTTGGGGCAAGTAGTATGACGCTTGTTGATTGGCTGCTTTGCAGCCTTTCAAAAAGCGCCAAGAAAGCGTCACAAAAGCGCGAAGAAAGCGACGAACACCGAACCCGAACCCGGACTTTTACGAAAATGTCCGGGTTCGGGTCCGTGTCACGGACACCCCAAAATTCGGTACGAACCCGAACTATACAGTTCGAGTTCGCTCATCCCTAGTACCATTATGGTATTAGAATTTATTATAAATTTGTGACCCGCTTTACAAACTGTAAAAGTATGTGCCTCTTTGTACCATTTCCAACAAAACCTGCCTGTGTCAATACTTTCTATGGGTTAATGTATCCTGAGATTTATGACCATGTGGCGCCAGGGGTGGTGTGGAGTGGGCCCAGCGTGCATGCTGGTAACTGCTTTCCCTGGATATAATGGAGGCCATTTTGGCACCGAAAATGACAGAAATTCAGGCGGATCCAGCATGTAAGTGGAACCTGCACTTTCTGAATTATATGATAGCCGCTATGGCACATAACAGGTATATTTAGTGTTAGGAACCCGTCTAACTAGAGATTGCCTTGACGTTCGGCAGACGGGCGTAAATAATTTTGTACAAAACGATTTGCCAAGTATCTCTAACTTATTAGTTCAGCATTTGATATTATGATGCAATTTTGTACTTTATTTGGTTTGCAGTGAGCTGTTGCATTGCATGTTTTGTTTAACAGTCTTGTTCTCAGCCATAGCAACGTGCCCCTGCGCTTTGGGATGTGCTGACTGACCCCCTTTTTCTCTAGAGTTTTCTAAGTAACTTGTGAAGTTGGGTTTGTCTTTTTCTATATTATTAATAGTACAAGACATGAAAACTGGAGAAGACTATTTGATTGACAACTATATCATGAGGTCTCATTTGTGTCACAGGTATAGAATAATTTCAGTAGAATACCATCTAAATTATGCCACTGGATCCAAATAGAAAACCGCCCAAGATGGATTTCAGCTTCACTCTGTGATAAGAAGGAAGTTAAAAGAAAATTCTCAAGAGGACTTATCACAGAGAGAAGTTATTGTTTACGATAAGATTAATTTTTTTATATACAAGGTCCAAAGTTAATCTCAGTCTAGAACTGCATTCCTCATGCTTCTTCCTGCTATGATCCAATAGAGAATATAGTATTACAATGACCTGTGATTGCTATGAGATGCCTTTATCTATTAAAGTACTGGACTAGTTAATTGAAAACTACAGTATTTTGAAGAGTACAGTACAGAATTCCCAATCTTGGGTTGTCGTCTGTCACCCTAGTTGCTCGCTTTGAGAACAAAGCCATTAGCTGTGATGATAATAATTAATAAGAAAATTAAAGTTTTTGGATATGGATCTCACTCTGAAAAAATGTTGTATGCTGATGATATACTGTTATTGTCAGGAGACGCAGATATGTCCCTTACAAGGGTCCAAGTATCCTTAAGAAATCTTGGTTAAATATCAGGAATCAAAATTGATGCAAAAAAATCTGTACTGATGCCCATTTATGTGGAAGGGCCTTCCCACATGTTTTACTGTTGACTTCTTCAAGATCATGGTGGTCGTTACATCATGGGTAGTTATTACTACTAATTCTTTATACTTGTTTAAAGGGTAGCTGTCATATTTTTATTTTATTTGCTAGACTATTAGAGCTAGGCATGTATACCTTAAAAGACAGTTGCTATGGCTTGTCTGTCTCTGGCTAAGAAGACAGGAAGACAGAGGGGAGAGCCTTCACACTGCATGCCTGCATTAGGCTTCAGAGCGAGGAGGCGTGTGTGGCGGAACCCGCCTCGCCACTGGGCATTGGAGAGGACTGGCTACCCGCCTCCTACCTGCTGACTATGGCCCCTGGTAAATTTGTACGTTTGAATGCAATTTGGGCATGTGGTATTTTATATTGCTGCTACTGGCCCTTTAAGGACCATTCGTGGACATATTATGACTTTAGGAACAATGCCCTTTAAGACTGTGTAGCAGATTGCATTCAGGCTGTCTTAAATATTATGTATGTTATTATGGGTTCGGTTAAATGGTATTGCGATGTATTGTAAACTGTATATATCTTGCTCTTATTGTAATGTTTATTATGTTAACCACTTCAGCCCCGCTAGGTGAAACCCCCTTCATGACCAGAGCACTTTTTACACTTCGGCACTACACTACTTTCACCGTTTATCGCTCGGTCATGCAACTTGCCATTCAAATGAATTTTACCTCCTTTTCTTCTCACTAATAGAGCTTTCATTTGGTGGTATTTCATTGCTGCTGGCATTTTTACTTTTTTTGTTATTAATCAAAATGTAACGATTTTTTTGCAAAAAAATTACATTTTTCACTTTCAGCTGTAAAATTTTGCAAAAAAAACGACATCCATATATAAATTTTTCGCCAAATTTATTGTTATACATGTCTTTGATAAAAAAAAATGTTTGGGCAAAAAAAAAAATGGTTTGGGTAAAAGTTATAGCATTTACAAACTATGGTACAAAAATGTGAATTTCCGCTTTTTGAAACAGCTCTGACTTTCTGAGCACCTGTCATGATTCCTGAGGTTCTACAATGCCCAAACAGTAGAAAACCCCCACAAATGACCCCATTTCGGAAAGTAGACACCCTAAGGTATTCGCTGATGGGCATAGTGAGTTCATAGAACTTTTTATTTTTTGTCACAAGTTAGCGGAAAATGATGATGATTTTATTTTTTTTATTTTTTCTTACAAAGTCTCAAATTCCACTAACTTGCGACAAAAAATAAAAAATTCTAGGAACTCACCATGCCCCTCACAGAATACCTTGGGGTGTCTTCTTTCCAAAATGGGGTCACTTGTGGGGTAGTTATACTGCCCTGGCAATTTAGGGGCCCAAATGTGTGAGAAGAACCTTGCAATCAAAATGTGTAAAAAATGGCCTGCAAAATCTGAAAGGTGCACTTTGGAATATGTGCCCCTTTGCCCACCTTGGCAGCAAAAAAGTGTGACACATCTGGTATCGCCGTACTCAGGAGAAGTTGGGGAATGTGTTTTGGGGTGTCATTTTACATATACCCATGCTGGGTGAGAAAAATATCTTGGTCAAATGCCAACTTTGTATAAAAAAATGGGAAAAGTTGTCTTTTGCCAAGATATTTCTCTCATCCAGCATGGGTATATGTAAAATGACACCCCAAAACACATTCCCCAACTTCTCCTGAGTACGGCGATACCAGATGTGTCACACTTTTTTGCTGCCAAGGTGGGCAAAGGGGCACATATTCCAAAGTGCACCTTTCAGATTTTGCAGGCCATTTTTTACACATTTTGATTGCAAGGTACTTCTCACACATTTGGGCCCCTAAATTGCCAGGGCAGTATAACTACCCCACAAGTGACCCCATTTTGGAAAGAAGACACCCCAAGGTATTCCGTGAGGGGCATGGCGAGTTCCTAGAATTTTTTATTTTTTGTCACAAGTTAGCGGAAAATGATGATTTTTTTTTTTTCTCTTTTTTCCTTACAAAGTCTCATATTCCACTAACTTGCGACAAAAAATAAAAAATTCTAGGAACTCGCCATGCCCCTCACGGAATACCTTGGGGTGTCTTCTTTCCAAAATGGGGTCACTTGTGGCGTAGTTATACTGCCCTGGCAATTTAGGGGCCCATATGTGTGAGAAGTACTTTGCAATCAAAATCTGTAAAAAATGACCGGTGAAATCCGAAAGGTGCACTTTGGAATATGTGCCCCTTTGCCCACCTTGGCATCAAAAAAGTGTCACACATCTGGTATCGCCGTACTCAGGAGAAGTTGGGGAATGTGTTTTGGGGTGTCATTTTACATATACCCATGCTGGGTGAGAGAAATATCTTGGCAAAAGACAACTTTTCCCATTTTTTTATACAAAGTTGGCATTTGACCAAGATATTTTTCTCACCCAGCATGGGTATATGTAAAATGACACCCCGAAACACATTCCCCAACTTCTCCTGAGTACGGCGATACCAGATGTGTGACACTTTTTTGCAGCCTAGATGCGCAAAGGGGCCCAAATTCCTTTTAGGAGGGCATTTTTAGACATTTGGATCCCAGACTTCTTCTCACGCTTTAGGGCCCCTAAAAAGCCAGGGCAGTATAAATACCCCACATGTGACCCCACTTTGGAAAGAAGACACCCCAAGGTATCCAATGAGGGGCCTGGCAAGTTCATAGAATTTTTTATTTTTTTTGCATAAGTTAGCGGAAATTGATTTTTATATTTTTTTTTTCTCACAAAGTCTCACTTTCCGCTAACTTAGGACAAAAATTTAAATCTTTCATGGACTCAATATGCCCCTCAGCAAATACCTTGGGGTGTCTTCTTTCCAAAATGGGGTCAGTTGTGGGTTGTTTGTACTGCCCTGGCATTTGAGGGTCTCCGCAATCATTACATGTATGGCCAGCATTAGGAGTTTCTGCTATTCTCCTTATATTGAGCATACAGGTAATGAGATTTTTTTTTCCGTTCAGCCTCTGGGCTGAAAGAAAAAAATGAACGGCACAGATTTCTTCATTCGCATCGATCAATGTGGATGAAAAAATCTCTGCCCAAAAAAAAAAATGGAGGGGAAAGGCGTCTGCCAGGACATAGGAGCTCCGCCCTACATCCATACCCACTTAGCTCGTATGCCCTGGCAAACCAGATTTCTCCATTCACATCAATCGATGTGGATGAATAAATCATTGCCGGGATTTTTATTTTATTTTTTTATATATATATATATATATACAAAGTGCTTGCCAAAGCATAGGAACGCCGCCTCCTCCTCAGCTCGTATGCCTCGGCAAACGTATCTGTCACTGCAGAGGAGAAAATCCCGTCTTGCAGCGCCGCATACACCGACTTGCGTGTAATCTGACAGCAGCGCAATGCTTCTGTCAGAATGCACATCGGTGCTGCAGCTAGTAGATCGGTTGGTCCACCTGGAAGGTAAAAAAAGAAAAAAAAAAAAAAAAAGAAAAAAACAGGCCGCAACGCAATAATTTTATTAACTTTGCAACAGAACATATAAACTTTAACTTTTTTAACTGAACATTAACGTGTTTGCTTACTGGTGTGTTTTTTTTTTGTTTTTTTTGTTTTTTTACCTTTATAGAACAAACCTCTCCTTCCCCATGGGTCAATGTGCAAAGCGCAAATCGCCCAAAGATGTGGCGAAGTGCGTTATGCACTTTGTCCCATGTGAAAGGAGACGTTTGCAGCAGCAGTGAGTGAATGGGCCCTAATAGCCCTGTGTGCCTGTCCTGGTGAGATGATCCCTATGCTAATAGTGTACCTGTGAGTGGTACTTCCAGAAACACTCTCCAAAGCATAGGGCAGGGTGGTCCGGACAGTCAGGACAGAAATAGCGGGTGTCACGCCTTATTCCACTCCTGCTACAGACACAACATCTTTTTCGGGGTGACTGTTGGGTTGAGGTACCAGGAACGACATTGGGGAAATGTCGCTCGTGTAGACGGCTAACTACACTGGTGGTTGGGGCCACGGAACCTCCTGGATACAGGAGGTTCTCGATGATCTCTTCCTGAAATTTGAGGAAGGATCCAGTTCTCCCAGCCTTACTGTAGAGAACAAAACTATTGTACAGAGCCAATTGAATTAAATATACAGACACCTTCTTATACCAGCGTCTGGTTCTGCGGGAAACTAAATACGGAGACAACATCTGGTCATTGATGTCGACCCCTCCCATGTGGAGGTTATAGTCGTGGACTGAGAGGGGCTTTTCAATGACACGGGTTGCTCGCTCAATTTGTATTGTCGTGTCTGCGTAAATGGAGGAGAGCATGTAAACGTCACGCTTGTCTCTCCATTTCACCGCGAGCAGTTCTTCGTTACACAGTGCGGCCCTCTGCCCCCTTGCAAGACGGGTGGTAACGAGCCGTTGGGGGAAGCCCGCGCGACTAGTTTCGCGCGGTACCACAGGCGCCAATCCGTTCTAGAAACAAATGCCTAAAGAGGGCCACACTTGTGTAAAAATTGTCCACATAAAGATGGTACCCCTTGCCGAATAAGGGTGACACCAAGTCCCAAACTGTCTTCCCACTGCTCCCCAGGTAGTCAGGGCAACCGACCGGCTCCAGGGTCTGATCTTTTCCCTCATAGACCCGAAATTTGTGGGTATAGCCTGTGGCCCTTTCACAGAGCTTATACAATTTGACCCCATACCGGGCGCGCTTGCTTGGGATGTATTGTTTGAAGCCAAGGCGCCCGGTAAAATGTATCAGGGACTCGTCTATGCAGATGTTTTGCTCTGGGGTATAAATATCTGCAAATTTCTGGTTGAAATGGTCTATGAGGGGCCGAATTTTGTGGAGCCGGTCAAAAGCAGGGTGGCCCCTGGGACGGGAGGCGGTGTTGTCACTAAAGTGCAGGAACCGCAGGATGGCCTCAAAACGTGCCCTGGACATGGCAGCAGAGAACATGGGCATGTGATGAATCGGGTTCGTGGACCAATATGACCGCAATTCATGCTTTTTTGTCAGGCCCATGTTGAGGAGGAGGCCCAGAAAAGTTTTAAGTTCGGAAACTTGGACTGGTTTCCACCGGAAAGGCTGGGCATAAAAGCTTCCCGGGTTAGCGGTGATAAATTGTGTGGCATACCTGTTTGTTTCGGCCACAACTATGTCTAAAAGCTCCGCAGTCAAGAACAGCTCAAAAAATCCCAGGGCCGAACCGATCTGAGCCGTCTCAACCCGAACTCCAGACTGGGCAGTGAAAGGGAAAACTACAGGTGCGGCTGAAGTTGGGGACTGCCAATCAGGGTTTGCCTAGCACCTCTGGGATTCTAGGGGCTCTACGGGCACGTCTTTGCGGTGGCTGCGACGGGGTCACTACTGCACGTGCCACCGTACCAGCTTCAACTGCCCTTCTGGTGCTCGCTACTTCACCAGGTTGTACGGCAGTGCTGGTACTAGGTCCAGGGAGGGCTGGGCTGCTGGTGTATGCCTCACCACGTAATCCGACAGCACCAGCCCCACTCTGCTGCTCTTGAAGCGGATCCTGCGCAACCTGCGGTCTAGCGACACGGGGCCGGGTACGCCTGGTGGTATCAGGGACCTCAGCCTCCTCGTCCGAACTTTGGGTCAGAGAGCCACTGCTTTCTACAGGTTCGTATTCTGACCCGCTGGATTCATCAGATGAGGGTTCCCACTCCTCATCCGACTGGGTCAGAAGCCTGTAGGCCTCTTCAGAAGAATACCCCCTGCTAGACATGTGGGCAACTAAATTTAGGGGTATTCCCTGAGACTACCCAAGAAAAAAAAAGCAAGCCTGTCTTACAAAGGGGAGGCTAGCGAAGTACCGGAGGCCGCTGCGGTTGATAAAAAATATCAAAACTGATTTTTTTGATCGCCGCAGTGCGTGTAAAGTGAATGTGCAGTGATCAAAAAAAAATTTTTTTTTGTCACTGCGGTGGGGCGGGTGTGGGCGAACGCACGTGTGGGCGACCGATCAGGCCTGATCGGGCAAACACTGCGTTTTGGGTGGAGGGCGAACTAAAGTGACACTAGTACTATTATAGATCTGACCGTGATCAGTTTTGATCACTTCCAGATACTATAAAAGTACAAATGCTGATTAGCGATACGCTAATCAGCGAATAACGGACTGCGGTGCGGTGGGCTGGGCGCTAACTGATCGCTAACTACCTAACCAAGGGACCTAAACTATACCTAAAACCTAACGGTCAATAACAGTGAAAAAAAAAAGTGACAGTTTGCACTGATCACTTTTTTCTTTTCACTTGTGATTGACAGGGGTGATCAAAGGGGTGATCAAAGGGTTAATTGTGGTTCAGGGGGGTGATCAGGGGCTATAGTGTAGTGTTTGGTGTACTCACTGTGAAGCCTGCTCCTCTGCTGGATCCAACCGACGAAAAGAACCAGCAGAGGAGCAGGCAGCCATATAACAGATCATATTTACAAATATGATCTGCTATCTGGCACTTTGATTGGATTTTTTAAAAATCAGCAACCTGCCAGCCACGATCATTGGCTGGCAGGTTGCTGACGAAATACTCCTGTGCGAAATGCCGGCGCGAACTGCGCATGCGCGCGCGCATATTCGCGTCATCTCGCGTCTCGCGAGATGACGCGTATATGCGTGACTGTGCGCAGCGCTGCCACCTCCGGACCGCACATCTGCGTTAGGCGGTCCGGAGGTGGTTAAAGGCATTGCTGTTCTGTGCCTCTTCTCCTCCCCCTTTTTCCTGTCCCATTGTTTCCCCAGCAAGGTGTTGTCTCAGGCACACTGGGAGACCAGTTTAAACCAGCTGCTCTGTCCCTCCTCAAATCTCCCATCAGCCCTTGCTATTGTCGGGCCCCACCCTTCCTTGTACCATAGTCCTCCATGTGCCCTATTGTATGTAAATGAGGCAGTTGGGGGGGTTTAACCCCTTAAGGACACAGGGCGTACAGGTACGCCCTTGTGCCCTGGTACTTAAGGACACAGGGCGTACATGTACGCCCTGTGCATTTTCGATCACTGCCGTGCGGCTGGCAGCAATCGGAACCTGGTGCCTGCTCAAATCATTGAGCAGGCACCTAGGCTAAATGCGCGGGGGGGTCCCGTGACCCCCCCATGTCGGCGATCGCGGCAAACCGCAGGTCAATTCAGACCTGCGGTTTGCTGCGATTTCTGCAGTTTCTGATCCCCGCGGTCCCTGACCGCGGGGAACAGCACCTCTAGGATCAACAATTGTTTCCAGTATCCCTCCCCCTGCACCCCTGAGTTATTTGAGCACGGTGGGAGGTGCAGGGGGAGGGTTGCGGGCGGTGCGGGCGGTGCGGGCGGTGCGGGAGGCGGGCGGTGCGGTAGGCGGGATCGCGATCCCCCGCCCACCTCCCATTGCGTAATCGTTGGCGTCTAGTGGGTATACCAGGGTGCCAGCACATTGCTGGCACCCTGGTATAAACGGCTGACATCGGTGATGCGATGTCAGCCGTTTAACCCTTTCCATACAGCGGTCCGTACGGACCGCTGTATGGAAAAAGTTAACAGCTCAGGGAGCTCCCTCCCTCTCCCATCGGGGGGCTGCTGTGCCTTTGCAGTCCCCCGAATGGAGAGGGAGAGAGCTTCCAGGCAGCCCCCCAAGCCCCGTCCTTACCCTTCCCCGTCTGCGAAGTTCTGGCAACTACTGAGCAGACGGGAAGGTTCCCATGGCAACAGGACGCTGAAAGCATAGATCTGTTCAGACAAAGTGTAAGTAAAATACAGTACAGTACAATATATATTGTACTGTACTGTATTATGCAGACATCAGACCCACTGGATTTTCAAGAACCAAGTGGGTCTGGGTCAAAAAAAAAGTGAAAAAAGTGAAAATAAAGTAAAAATCAAAAAACACATTCATCACTGATTAAAAATGAAAAAAATAAAATTCCCTACACATGTTTGGTATCGCCGCGTCTGTAACGACCTGATCTATAAAACGGTAATGTTACTTTACCCGAACGGTGAACGTCATAAAAATAAAAAATTAAAAACTATGATGAAATTGGAATTTTGCCCACCTTACTTCCCAAAAAAGATAATAAAAGTGATCAAAAAAGTCGCATCTACGCCAAAATTGTAACAATCAAACCGTTATCTAATCCCGCAAAAATCATACCCTACCCAAGATAATCGCCCAAAAACTGAAAAAGTTATGGCTCTTAGACTATGGAAACACTAAAACATGATTTCTTTTGTTTCAAAAATGAAATCATTGTGTAAAACTTACATAAATAAAAAAAAGTATACATATTAGGTATCGCCGCGTCCGTATTGACCGGCTCTATAAAAATATCACATGACCTAACCCCTCAGATGACCACCGTAAAAAAATAAAAATAAAAACGGTGTAAAAAAAGCCATTTTTTGTCATCTTCCGTCACAAAAAGTGTAATAGCAAGCAATCAAAAAGTCATGTGCACCCCAAAATAGTGCCAATCAAACCGTCATCTCATCCCACAAAAAATGAGACCCTACTTAAGATAATCGCCCAAAAATTGAAAAAACTATGGCCCTTAGACTATGGAGACACTAAAAAAAAATTTTGTTTTAAAAATGAAATTATTGTGTAAAACGTACATAAATAAAAAAAATTGTATGCATATTGGGTATCACCTCGTCCGTGACAACCTGCTCTATAAAATTACCACATGATCTAACCTGTCAGATGAATGGTGTAAATAACAAAAAAAAAACGGTGCCAAAAAAGCAATTTCTTCTTACCTTGCTGCACAAAAAGTGTAATATAGAGCAACCAAAAATCATATGTACCCTAAACTTGTACCAACAAAACTGCCACCCTATCCCGTAGTTTCTAAAATGGGGTCACTTTTTTGGAGTTTCTACTTTAGGGGTGCATCAGGGGGGCTTCAAATGGGACATGGTGTCAAAAAAACCAGTCCAGCAAAATCTGCCTTCCAAAAACCGTATGGCATTCCTTTCCTTCTGCGCCCTGCCGTGTGACCGTACAGCGGTTTACGACCACATATGAGGTGTTTCTGTAAACTACAGAATCAGGGCCATAAATAATGAGTTTTGTTTGGCTGTTAACCCTTGCTTTGTAACTGGAAAAAAAATATTAAAATGGAAAATCTGCCAAAAAAGCGAAATTTTGAAATTGTATCTCTATTTTCCATTAAATCTTGTGCAACACCTAAAGGGTTAACAAAGTTTGTAAAATCAGTTTTGTATACCTTGAGGGGTGTAGTTTCTTAGATGGGGTCACTTTTATGGAGTTTCTACTCTAGGGGTGCATCAGGGGGCTTCAAAAGGGACATGGTGTCAAAAAAACCAGTCCAGCAAAATCTGCCTTCCAAAAACCGTATGGCATTCCTTTCCTTCTGCGCCCTGCCATGTGCCAGTACAGCAGTTTATGACCACATATGAGGTGTTTCTGTAAACTACAGAATCAGGGCCATAAATAATGAGTTTTGTTTGGCTGTTAACCCTTGCTTTGTGACTGGAAAAAAAATATTAAAATGGAAAATCTGCCAAAAAAGTGAAATTTTGAAATTGTATCTCTATTTTCCATTAAATCTTGTGCAACACCTAAAGGGTTAACAAAGTTTGTAAAATCAGTTTTGTATACCTTGAGGGGTGTAGTTTCTTAGATGGGGTAACTTTTATGGAGTTTCTACTCTAGGGGTGCATCAGGGGGGCTTCAAATGGGACATGGTGTCAAAAAACCAGTCCAGCAAAACATGCCTTCCAAAAACCAAACGGCGCACCTTTCACTCTACGCCCCGCTGTGTGGCCGTACAGTAGTTTACGGCCACATATGGGGTGTTTCTGTAAACGGCAGAGTCAGGGCAATAAAGATACAGTCTTGTTTGGCTGTTAACCCTTGCTTTGTTAGTGGAAAAAATGGGTTAAAATGGAAAATTAGGCAAAAAAATGAAATTCTCAAATTTCATCCCCATTTGCCAATAACTCTTGTGCAACACCAAAAGGGTTAACAAAGTTTGTAAAATCAGTTTTGAATACCTTGAGGGGTGTAGTTTCTTAGATGGGGTCACTTTTATGGAGTTTCTACTCTAGGGGTGCATCAGGGGGCTTCAAATGGGACATGGTGTCAAAAAACCAGTCCAGCAAAACCTGCCTTCCAAAAACCAAACGGCGCACCTTTCACTCTACGCCCCGCTGTGTGGCCGTACAGTAGTTTACGGCCACATATGGGGTGTTTCTGTAAACGGCAGAGTCAGGGCAATAAAGATACAGTCTTGTTTGGCTGTTAACCCTTGCTTTGTTAGTGGAAAAAATGGGTTAAAATGGAAAATTAGGCAAAAAAATGAAATTCTCAAATTTCATCCCCATTTGCCAATAACTCTTGTGCAACACCAAAAGGGTTAACAAAGTTTGTAAAATCAGTTTTGAATACCTTGAGGGGTGTAGTTTCTTAGATGGGGTCACTTTTATGGAGTTTCTACTCTAGGGGTGCATCAGGGGGCTTCAAATGGGACATGGTGTCAAAAAACCAGTCCAGCAAAACCTGCCTTCCAAAAACCAAACGGCGCACCTTTCACTCTACGCCCCGCTGTGTGGCCGTACAGTAGTTTACGGCCACATATGGGGTGTTTCTGTAAACGGCAGAGTCAGGGCAATAAAGATACAGTCTTGTTTGGCTGTTAACTAGAGTTGAGCGAACACCTGGATGTTCGGGTTCGAGAAGTTCGGCCGAACATCCCGGAAATGTTCGGGTTCGGGATCCGAACCGGATCCGAACTTCGTCCCGAACCCGAACCCCATTGAAGTCAATGGGGACCCGAACTTTTCGGCACTAAAACGGCTGTAAAACAGCCCAGGAAAGGGCTAGAGGGCTGCAAAAGGTAGCAACATGTAGGTAAATCCCCTGCAAACAAATGTGGATAGGGAAATTAATTAAAATAAAAATTAAATAAATAAAAATTAACCAAAATCAATTGGAGAGAGGTTCCATAGCAGAGAATCTGGCTTCCCGTCACCCACCACTGGAACAGTCCATTCTCAGATATTTAGGCCCCGGCACCCAGGCAGAGGAGAGAGGTCCCGTAACAGACAATCTGGCTTCATGTCAGCAGAGAATCAGTCTTCATGTCATAGCAGAGAATCAGGCTTCACGTCAGCCACCACTGCAACAGTCCATTGTCATAAATTCAGGCCCAGCACCCAGGCAGAGGAGAGAGGTCCCGTAACAGACAATCTGGCTTCATGTCAGCAGAGAATCAGTCTGCATGTCATAGCAGAGAATGAGGCTTCACGTCACCCACCACTGCAACAGTCCATTTTCATAAATTTAGGCCCAGCACCCAGGCAGAGGAGAGAGGTCCCGTAACAGAGGATCTGGCTTCATGTCACCAGAGAATCAGTCTGCATGTCATAGCAGAGAATCAGGCTTCACGTCACCCACCACTGCAACAGTCCATTTTCATAAATTTAGGCCCAGCACCCAGGCAGAGGAGAGAGGTCCCGTAACAGAGGATCTGGCTTCATGTCACCAGAGAATCAGTCTGCATGTCATAGCAGAGAATCAGGCTTCACGTCAGCCACCACTGCAACAATCCATTGGCATATATTTAGGCCTAGCACACAGGCAGAGGAGAGAGGTCCCGTAACAGACAATCTGGCTTCATGTCAGCAGAGAATCAGTCTGCATGTCATAGCAGAGAATGAGGCTTCACGTCACCCACCACTGCAACAGTCCATTGTCAGATATTTAGGCCCAGCACCCAGGCAGAG
The DNA here is from genome assembly GCF_014858855.1 of Bufo gargarizans. Taxonomy (NCBI): domain Eukaryota; kingdom Metazoa; phylum Chordata; class Amphibia; order Anura; family Bufonidae; genus Bufo; species Bufo gargarizans. The sequence goes on along the minus strand of NC_058086.1, from coordinate 153,845,579 downwards.
GAGAGAGGTCCCGTAACAGAGGATCTGGCTTCATGTCACCAGAGAATCAGTCTGCATGTCATAGCAGAGAATCAGGCTTCACGTCACCCACCACTGCAACAGTCCATTTTCATAAATTTAGGCCCAGCACCCAGGCAGAGGAGAGAGGTCCCGTAACAGAGGATCTGGCTTCATGTCACCAGAGAATCAGTCTGCATGTCATAGCAGAGAATCAGGCTTCACGTCACCCACCACTGCAGCAGTCCATTTTCATAAATTTAGGCCCAGCACCCAGGCAGAGGAGAGAGGTCCCGTAACAGAGGATCTGGCTTCATGTCACCAGAGAATCAGTCTGCATGTCATAGCAGAGAATGAGGCTTCACGTCAGCCACCACTGCAACAATCCATTGGCATATATTTAGGCCTAGCACACAGGCAGAGGAGAGAGGTCCCGTAACAGAGGATCTGGCTTCATGTCACCAGAGAATCAGTCTGCATGTCATAGCAGAGAATCAGGCTTCACGTCACCCACCACTGCAACAGTCCATTTTCATAAATTTAGGCCCAGCACCCAGGCAGAGGAGAGAGGTCCCGTAACAGAGGATCTGGCTTCATGTCACCAGAGAATCAGTCTGCATGTCATAGCAGAGAATCAGGCTTCACGTCACCCACCACTGCAACAGTCCATTGTCATAAATTCAGGCCCAGCACCCAGGCAGAGGAGAGAGGTCCCGTAACAGACAATCTGGCTTCATGTCACCAGAGAATCAGTCTGCATGTCATAGCAGAGAATGAGGCTTCACGTCAGCCACCACTGCAACAATCCATTGGCATATATTTAGGCCTAGCACACAGGCAGAGGAGAGGTTCATTCAACTTTGGGTAGCCTTGCAATATAATGGTAAAATGAAAATAAAAATAGGATTGAATGAGGAAGTGCCCTGGAGTCCAATAATATATGGTTATGGGGAGGTAGTTAATGTCTAATCTGGACAAGGGACGGACAGGTCCTGTGGGATCCATGCCTGGTTCATTTTTATGAACGTCAGCTTGTCCACATTGGCTGTAGACAGGCGGCTGCGTTTGTCTGTAATGACGCCCCCTGCCGTGCTGAATACACGTTCAGACAAAACGCTGGCTGCCGGGCAGGCCAGCACCTCCAAGGCATAAAAGGCTAGCTCTGGCCACGTGGACAATTTAGAGACCCAGAAGTTGAATGGGGCCGAACCATCAGTCAGTACGTGGAGGGGTGTGCACACGTACTGTTCCACCATGTTAGTGAAATGTTGCCTCCTGCTAACACGTTGCGTATCAGGTGGTGGTGCAGTTAGCTGTGGCGTGTTGACAAAAGTTTTCCACATCTCTGCCATGCTAACCCTGCCCTCAGAGGAGCTGGCCGTGACACAGCTGCCTTGGCGACCTCTTGCTCCTCCTCTGCCTTGGCCTTGGGCTTCCACTTGTTCCCCTGTGACATTTGGGAATGCTCTCAGTAGCGCGTCTACCAACGTGCGCTTGTACTCGCGCATCTTCCTATCACGCTCCAGTGCAGGAAGTAAGGTGGGCACATTGTCTTTGTAGCGTGGATCCAGCAGGGTGGCAACCCAGTAGTCCGCACAGGTTAAAATGTGGGCAACTCTGCTGTCGTTGCGCAGGCACTGCAGCATGTAGTCGCTCATGTGTGCCAGGCTGCCCAGGGATAAGGACAAGCTGTCCTCTGTGGGAGGCGTATCGTCATCGTCCTGCCTTTCCCCCCAGCCACGCACCAGTGATGGACCCGAGCTGCGTTGGGTGCCACCCCGCTGTGACCATGCTTCATCCTCATCCTCCTCCACCTCCTCCTCATCCTCGTCCTCCTCGTCCTCCAGTAGTGGGCCCTGGCTGGCCACATTTGTACCTGGCCTCTGCTGTTGCCAAAAACCTCCCTCTGAGTCACTTCGAAGAGACTGGCCTGAAAGTGCTAAAAATGACCCCTCTTCCTCCTCCTCCTCCTCCTCCTCCTGGGCCACCTCCTCTTCCATCATCGCCCTAAGTGTTTTCTCAAGGAGACATAGAAGTGGTATTGTAACGCTGATAACGGTGTCATCGCCACTGGCCATGTTGGTGGAGTACTCGAAACAGCGCAACAGGGCACACAGGTCTCGCATGGAGGCCCAGTCATTGGTGGTGAAGTGGTGCTGTTCTGTAGTGCGACTGACCCGTGCGTGCTGCAGCTGAAACTCCACTATGGCCTGCTGCTGCTCGCACAGTCTGTCCAGCATGTGCAAGGTGGAGTTCCACCTGGTGGGCACGTCGCATATGAGGCGGTGAGCGGGAAGGCCGAAGTTACGCTGTAGCGCAGACAGGCGAGCAGCAGCAGGATGTGAACGCCGGAAGCGCGAACAGACGGCCCGCACTTTATGCAGCAGCTCTGACATGTCGGGGTAGTTGTGAATGAACTTCTGCACCACCAAATTCAGCACATGCGCCAAGCAAGGGATGTGCGTCAAATTGGCTAGTCCCAGAGCTGCAACGAGATTTCGCCCATTATCACACACCACCAGGCCGGGCTTGAGGCTCACCGGCAGCAACCACTCGTCGGTCTGTTGTTCTATACCCCGCCACAACTCCTGTGCGGTGTGGGGCCTGTCCCCCAAACATATGAGTTTCAGAATGGCCTGCTGACGTTTACCCCGGGCTGTGCTGAAGTTGGTGGTGAAGGTGTGTGGCTGACTGGATGAGCAGGTGGAAGAAGAGGAGGAGGAAGCCGAGAAGGAGGAGGTGGCAACAGGAGGCAAAGAATGTTGCCCTGCGATCCTTGGCGGCGGAAGGACGTGCGCCAAACAGCTCTCCGCCTGGGGCCCAGCTGCCACTACATTTACCCAGTGTGCAGTTAGGGAGATATAGCGTCCCTGGCCGTGCTTACTGGTCCACGTATCTGTGGTTAGGTGGACCTTGCCACAGATGGCGTTGCGCAGTGCACACTTGATTTTATCGGATACTTGGTTGTGCAGGGAAGGCACGGCTCTCTTGGAGAAGTAGTGCCGGCTGGGAACAACATACTGTGGGACAGCAAGCGACATGAGCTGTTTGAAGCTGTCTGTGTCCACCAGCCTAAATGACAGCATTTCATAGGCCAGTAGTTTAGAAATGCTGGCATTCAGGGCCAGGGATCGAGGGTGGCTAGGTGGGAATTTACGCTTTCTATCAAATGTTTGTGAGATGGAGAGCTGAACGCTGGCGTGTGACATGGTTGAGACGCTTGGTGACGGAGGTGGTGGTGGTGGTGTTGGTGGTACATCCCCTGTTTGCTGGGCGGCAGGTGCCAACGTTCCTCCAGAGGCGGAGGAAGAGGCCGAGGCGGCAGCAGCAGAATAGGCCGAGGCGGCAGCAGCAGAAGAGGTAGCAGGGGGAGCCTGAGTGACTTCCTTGGTTTTAAGGTGTTTACTCCACTGCAGTTCATGCTTTGCATGCAGGTGCCTGGTCATGCAGGTTGTGCTCAGGTTCAGAACGTTAATGCCTCGCTTCAGGCTCTGATGGCACAGCGTGCAAACCACTCGGGTCTTGTCGTCAGCACATTGTTTGAAGAAGTGCCATGCCAGGGAACTCCTTGAAGCTGCCTTTGGGGTGCTCGGTCCCAGATGGCGGCGGTCAGTAGCAGGCGGAGTCTCTTGGCGGCGGGTGTTCTGCTTTTGCCCACTGCTCCCTCTTTTGCTACGCTGTTGGCTCGGTCTCACCACTGCCTCTTCCTCCGAACTGTGAAAGTCAGTGGCACGACCTTCATTCCATGTGGGGTCTAGGACCTCATCGTCCCCTGCATCGTCTTCCACCCAGTCTTGATCCCTGACCTCCTGTTCAGTCTGCACACTGCAGAAAGACGCAGCAGTTGGCACCTGTGTTTCGTCATCATCAGAGACATGCTGAGGTGGTATTCCCATGTCCTCATCATCAGGAAACATAAGTGGTTGTGCGTCAGTGCATTCTATGTCTTTCACCGCTGGGGAAGGGCTAGGTGGATGCCCTTGGGAAACCCTGCCAGCGGAGTCTTCAAACAGCATAAGAGACTGCTGCATAACTTGAGGCTGAGACAGTTTCCCTGGTATGCATGGGGGTGATGTGACAGACTGATGGGGTTGGTTTTCAGGCGCCATCTGTGCGCTTTCTGCAGAAGACTGGGTGGGAGATAATGTGAACGTGCTGGATCCACTGTCGGCCACCCAATTGACTAATGCCTGTACCTGCTCAGGCCTTACCATCCTTAGAACGGCATTGGGCCCCACCATATATCGCTGTAAATTCTGGCGGCTACTGGGACCTGAGGTAGTTGGTACACTAGGACGTGTGGATGTGGCAGAACGGCCACGTCCTCTCCCAGCACCAGAGGGTCCACTAACACCACCACGACCATGTCCACGTCCGCGTCCCTTACTAGATGTTTTTCTCATTGTTATGGTTCACCACAACAACAAATATATTATTTGGCCCAATGTATTGTATTCAAATTCAGCGGGATATAAATTTGAGGCCTAGTATTTAGGCGCTGGGTGACCGGTATGGATTTAGTGACAGAATTAGACTTGGAAATGCACAGAAGCGTGTGTGTGAAGTTATTCTGAATGACCCTATGTGCACCTTGAATATTATATACCCTTTTAGGGATAGATTTCAAATAGCTCTGATATAGCAGAAACCACTAAATTATGAAATTGCTAAATTGGGAATTGTATTTCAACCCAGAACAAGAAATGTGCTTGAACGGACACTAAATAACTCGCCCAGCTACAGCACTAAGGACAGATTTAGCGGGATATAAATTTGAGGCCTAGTATTTAGGCGCTGGGTGACAGGTATGGGTTTAGTGCCAGAATTAGACTTGGAAATACACAGTAGCGGGTGTGTGTGAAGTTATTCTGAATGACCCAATGTGCACCTTGAATATTATATACCCTTTTAGGGATAGATTTCAAATAGCTCTGATATAGCAGAAACCACTAAATTATGAAATTGCTAAATTGGGAATTGTATTTCAACCCAGAACAAGAAATGTGCTTGAACGGACACTAAATAACTCGCCCAGCTACAGCACTAAGGACAGATTTAGCGGGATATAAATTTGAGGCCTAGTATTTAGGCGCTGGGTGACAGGTATGGGTTTAGTGCCAGAATTAGACTTGGAAATACACAGTAGCGGGTGTGTGTGAAGTTATTCTGAATGACCCAATGTGCACCTTGAATATTATATACCCTTTTAGGGATAGATTTCAAATAGCTCTGATATAGCAGAAACCACTAAATTATGAAATTGCTAAATTGGGAATTGTATTTCAACCCAGAACAAAAAATGTGCTTTGACGGACACTAAATATCTTGCCCAGCAACAACAGTACAGCGGTAACGAGAGATTTAGCAGGATATAAATTTGAGGCCTAGTATTTAGGCGCTGGGTGACAGGTATGGGTTTAGTGACAGAATTAGACTTGAAAATACACAGTAGCGGGTGTGTGTGAAGTTATTCTGAATGACCCAATGTGCACCTTGAATATTATATACCCTTTTAGGGATAGATTTCAAATAGCTCTGATATAGCAGAAACCACTAAATTATGAAATTGCTAAATTGGGAATTGTACTTCAACCCAGAACAAAAAATGTGCTTTGACGGACACTAAATATCTTTCCAAGCAACAACAGTACAGCGGTAACGAGAGATTTAGCAGGATATAAATTTGAGGCCTAGTATTTAGGCGCTGGGTGACAGGTATGGGTTTAGTGACAGAATTAGACTTGGAAATACACAGTAGCGGGTGTGTGTGAAGTTATTCTGAATGACCCAATGTGCACCTTGAATATTATATACCCTTTTAGGGATAGATTTCAAATAGCTCTGATATAGCAGAAACCACTAAATTATGAAATTGCTAAATTGGGAATTGTACTTCAACCCAGAACAAAAAATGTGCTTTGACGGACACTAAATAACTTTCCCAGCTACAACAGGACAGCGGTAACGAGAGATTTAGCGGGATATAAATTTGAGGCCTAGGATTTAGGCGCTGGGTGACAGGTATGGGTTTAGTGACAGAATTAGACTTGGAAATACACAGTAGCGGGTGTGTGTGAAGTTATTCTGAATGACCCTATGTGCACCTTCAATATGATCTACCCTTTTAGGGATAGATTTCAAATAGCTCTGATATAGCAGAAACCACTAAATTATGAAATTGCTAAATTGGGAATTGTATTTCAACCCAGAACAAAAAATGTGCTTTGACGGACACTAAATAACTTTCCCAGCTACAACAGGACAGCGGTAACGAGAGATTTAGCAGGATATAAATTTGAGGCCTAGTATTTAGGCGCTGGGTGACAGGTATGGGTTTAGTGACAGAATTAGACTTGAAAATACACAGTAGCGGGTGTGTGTGAAGTTATTCTGAATGACCCAATGTGCACCTTGAATATTATATACCCTTTTAGGGATAGATTTCAAATAGCTCTGATATAGCAGAAACCACTAAATTATGAAATTGCTAAATTGGGAATTGTACTTCAACCCAGAACAAAAAATGTGCTTTGACGGACACTAAATAACTTTCCCAGCTACAACAGGACAGCGGTAACGAGAGATTTAGCAGGATATAAATTTGAGGCCTAGTATTTAGGCGCTGGGTGACAGGTATGGGTTTAGTGACAGAATTAGACTTGAAAATACACAGTAGCGGGTGTGTGTGAAGTTATTCTGAATGACCCAATGTGCACCTTGAATATTATATACCCTTTTAGGGATAGATTTCAAATAGCTCTGATATAGCAGAAACCACTAAATTATGAAATTGCTAAATTGGGAATTGTACTTCAACCCAGAACAAAAAATGTGCTTTGACGGACACTAAATAACTTTCCCAGCTACAACAGGACAGCGGTAACGAGAGATTTAGCGGGATATAAATTTGAGGCCTAGTATTTAGGCGCTGGGTGACCGGTATGGATTTAGTGACAGAATTAGACTGGGATATGGCCAAAAAATAACCACACTATTGCTGGTTAAATGCACTTGGTGACGGGCGCAGCTTGCCCCTGATGTAGTATATGGCCAAAAAATGAACAGACTATTGCTGGTTAAATGCACTTGGTGTCACAGCTTGACCAACCACACTACTGAGGGTTAAATGCACTTGGTGACGGGCGCAGCTTGCCCCTGATGTAGTATATGGCCAAAAAATAAACAGACTATTGCTGGTTAAATGCACTTGGTGTGACAGCTTCACCCTGATGTAGGCTTTAGCCAGAAAACAACCACACCATTGAGGGTTAAATGCACTTGGTGACAGGCGCAGCTTGCCCCTGATTTTGTATATGGCCAAAAAATGAACAGACTATTGCTGGTTAAATGCACTTGGTGTGACAGCTTCACCCTGATGTAGGCTTTAGCCAAAAAACAACCACACCATTGAGGGTTAAATGCACTTGGTGACAGGCGCAGCTTGCCCCTGATTTTGTATATGGCCAAAAAATGAACAGACTATTGCTGGTTAAATGCACTTGGTGTGACAGCTTCACCCTGATGTAGGCTTTAGCCAAAAAACAACCACACCATTGAGGGTTAAATGCACTTGGTGACAGGCGCAGCTTGCCCCTGATTTTGTATATGGCCAAAAAATGAACAGACTATTGCTGGTTAAATGCACTTGGTGTGACAGCTTCACCCTGATGTAGGCTTTAGCCAAAAAACAACCACACCATTGAGGGTTAAATGCACTTGGTCGCAGCTTGTGCTGGCGCACCACAAGACACAAAATGGCCGCCGATCACCCCAGAAAAATGTGACTGACAAACGGTCTGGGCAGCCTAAAAACAGTGAGCAATTGAGGATCAGCAGCTCAATGATCCACAGCTGCAGATCGATCAGTTAATCAAGTCCTTTGGAGGAGTTAATCTGCCTAATCTCGCCCTACTGTCGCAGCCGCAACCTCTCCCTACGCTAATCAGAGCAGAGTGACGGGCGGCGCTATGTGACTCCAGCTTAAATAGAGGCTGGGTCACATGGTGCTCTGGCCAATCACAGCCATGCCAATAGTAGGCATGGCTGTGATGGCCTCTTGGGGCAAGTAGTATGACGCTTGTTGATTGGCTGCTTTGCAGCCTTTCAAAAAGCGCCAAGAAAGCGTCACAAAAGCGCGAAGAAAGCGACGAACACCGAACCCGAACCCGGACTTTTACGAAAATGTCCGGGTTCGGGTCCGTGTCACGGACACCCCAAAATTCGGTACGAACCCGAACTATACAGTTCGAGTTCGCTCATCCCTACTGTTAACCCTTGCTTTGTTAGTGGAAAAAATTGGTTAAAATGGAAAATTAGGCAATAAAATGAAATTCTCAAATTTCATCCCCATTTGCCAATAACTCTTGTGCAACACCTAAAGGGTTAACAAAGTTTGTAAAATCAGTTTTGAATACCTTGAGGGGTGTAGTTTATAGAATGGGGTCATTTTTGGGTGGTTTCTATTATGTAAGCCTCGCAAAGTGACTTCAGAGCTGTAGTGGTCCCTAAAAATTGGGTTTTTGTAAATTTCTGAAAAATTTCAAGATTTGCTTCTAAACTTCTAAGCCTTGTAACATCCCCAAAAAATAAAATATCATTCCCAAAATAATTCAAACATGAAGTAGACATATGGGGAATGTAAAGTCATCACAATTTTTAGGGGTATTACTATGTATTACAGAAGTGGAGAAACTGAAACTTTGAAATTTGCAAATTTTTCCCAATTTTTGGTAAATTTGACATTTTTTTATGCAAAAAAAAAATATTTTTTTTAACTTTATTTTACCAGTGTCATGAAGTACAATATGTGACGAAAAAACAATCTCAGAATGGCCTGGATAAGTCAAAGCGTTTTAAAGTTATCATCACTTAAAGTGACACTGGTCAGATTTGCAAAAAATGGCCTGGTCCTAAGGTGTAAAAAGGCTGTGTCCCTAAGGGGTTAAAGTAGGTGTGCTATGTCTAAATAAAGTCAGTTCCTGTTTTAACCCTCAAAGTGAAGTGTCGTCTCATTCTTGGGGGAGGATTTATGGTATGCTGTTCCAGTTTGACTGCTAGGAGCGTAAACCTATTCGTATGGTTTCCTATTCGACTGTCTACAGCATTCATATGCTTGAGAGGATTTATATGCTTCTTCGGTTCGGTGATGGTGGTGTCTGCCAGAGTGTTTGGAGACCTCTGGAAACTCTAGGAGCATCCAGCAATGGAGGTACTCAGTCGGGTGCCAGGTGCTCCGTTACAGCGTGTCTCTCAGTAATCCAATCTGATTGGCTGGCAGGGAGCTGCTGGCTACAGCAAGTATGTATGTGAAGTGAGGGAAAGCAGTTTTGGCCTCAGAAAACTGGCAGAGGAGCCATCTTGAGAAGGTCCTCATATTGTAAAAGTTTAAACAGCTGTAACTAAGAGAAAAACTCAATGAAAACAGTGGTATGTAAAGAAACTAAAGATTGCTTTATGCATAATGCTGCTGCGCAGTAACATATGCTAAAATAGATTTTTTTTAATGAAAACATGACAGTTACCCCTTAACGGTTGATAGTCTGATCCTATCCTTTTTTGGGGGGGTATCTTGTATATCACTATTGTATAATATACATTATAGAGACTGCACTGTGATGGATTCTTCTGAATATTGAATCCCCTTTTTATAATTTTTATATTTGTATTTTTAATTTTTTGGATTTTTAATAAAGTTTATTTTAGTACAAACAGTTGGTGCGTTATTTCTATATATTGTAACACCTTCTCTACAGAAGAAGAACGCCATGAAGAAAATAAGTAATGGTAACACTGGGGGAGATTTATCAAAACTGGTGTAAAGGAAAACTGGCTTAGTTGCCCATAGCAACCAGTTAGATTCCATCTTTTATTTTCTAAAGAAGCTCGGAAAGATGAAAGGTGGAATTTGATTGGTTGCTTCGAGCAACTGAGCCCGTTTTCTTTTACTTCAGTTTTGATAACTCTCCCACAATGTTTGCAAAAAAGACATTAAAAAAACACCACAAAAACAGCAATAAATGCAAATGCTTATTCTCTTGTTTTTTCGTTGTTTTTTTTTTTACTGAAAACACCAGAGCCGAATTCACATGTGTAGGGGCAGTTACAGAGTTAAATGAGGACATCAATTATTATGTATTGCCAGCACAAAAACATTCAGCTGCCATCTCCACATTACAGTGTACACGTGACTCCTATATTAATTATTTGCCAAATAAGATAATCTACCTACCTGTGAAAATTTTATTACAAAGGTCAGAAGTATTTTCGTCTTTCAACTTGACAAAGTACATTTTATTCCGCTTCCCTGATTTTTTTCATTGTTATTGCTGCATATTATAAATGCGTCATATCAGACATTAAGCCAAAAACTTTGACCTTCAGTACCTGTCAGTTTTTGTAATCTCTTACATCTCTGACTTCTTCGACCCATAACTTTTTTTCACACTGTATATGGGGAGGCATAAAGGAACATTGCCCTAGTAAAGCCTGTCTACACCTGATCATAGGAAACACCCTGATAGTGGGTGAACTCTGCACAGGAACCTACCTTTAAGGCCTCATGCACATGACCATATGCATTTTGCGGTCCGCTAAAAAAGGAATCCGCAAAAAATACGAATGACATCCATGTGCATTGCGTACTATGCGGAACGGAACAGCTGGCCCCTAATAGAACATTACTATCCTTGTCCGTAATGTGGACAATAACAGGACATGTTCTATTTTTTTCCAGAACGGAAATGCGGACATACGGAAACGGAATGCACACGGAGTACCTTCTGTTTTTTTTTTTTTGCAGACCCATTGAAATGAATGGTTCCGTATATGGTTCACAAAAAAAAAATTTACGGACACGGAATGAAAATGAGGCCTAATGCACTATAGTTAACCCTACACTGTCCCAATGCTTTTCTCCCAGAAGGGTTCCTCATGGGACCAATAAAGGATTAGGGAATCAATACCCAGTGACCAGTCCAGTACACATCTATAAAATGGTAAACAATGCCTAGATAAATACCAACAAGAAAAATAATGCCCAAGGAGTATAACATATCACACCTCTATCAAATCAGTCGGTGTTTACTATAGACGGCGCATGACTGTGTCCACAGGCAGGATAAATAATTGTAGGCTCAGGCAGATTTCAACAATCAAGGATGCCAGTTAAGCATATGCTTATTTTTGAACATCATTTTTAGAATTGAGCGAATCAAAGTTTCAAATTTCAGGAAAAATACGATTCGCACCATTATTCCGAATTTTTTCACGCTTCGTGGTAACTAATCACATTTTTTCCTAAAATGGCTGCTGCACGTGGTAGGACATGGAGCAAGAAACTCTGGGAACGAGGGATCACCCACAATGCCATTCATGCAGCCAATCAGCAGCCAGCCAGCCCTGTGATGTCACAGCCCTAAAAATAGCCTCAGCCATCTTGGATTCAGCCATTTTCCAGTGTACTTAGTGCAGGGAGAGACACCAGCAGGTGCTAGGGACAGTGCTAGGAAAGACTTTAAAACTTTTACTTTGCTGCATAGAAGTTCAGGGAAAGTATAGGGAGGAATCATTTCACAATATTGAAGCAGAACAGGGTTCAGTAGGGGAGGTTACAGCCTGGGTAATAGGAATAATCCTATTACACCTTGCTGCACTCACTGTGTAACATCCCAGAGTATGTCACTAAACTCTGTCTCCCTGCTACAACATGTTAGGTGTATCTTTGCATTTAATCCCCAGGTTGTGACATTTGGAGTAGTTTTCGATTGGAAACAATAGTGTATCGGAAGAGTAGTGATCGGGCTGCATCCAGAGGCCGGAACTAAGTTAAAATAGGCCACGGTCCATCGACCTTTGGTGCCAGTCCGGAGGCAGTGGATCCCTCCTTGTCCAAAAGCCCAGCATCACCTACCCTGGCCAGCATCCCAGAGGAGTCGGAGAAAACCGCTGCTGATGCCCCGATCCCTGATGTGAAGAGCCAGGATCTAATCAAGTTCCCCGAAGCCATGGATCCCTCCGCTGAGTCAAGTGCCCCCACGGAAGAAGACGTGCCTATAAAGATGGAGATTGACGTCAAGCCCGTTCCCGCGGAGGACGCTGCCGACGTACTCACCTTCACCGTGGAAAAGCCAGAAATCCAGATGGCGCCTGAGTTCCATGAGGACCAACGGGAGGCACCGGAACCGGCCGTCCGGCCGCGACAACGGTTAGGAGCTGCCGCGCTCCCCGAGGCCCAGGCCCGGTCCGTCCCTTCGCCACGTCCAGAAACCCCATTACCTGCTGTCAGGCCCAGACCTGCACCGCGTCCCGCGACCCCAGCCAACGTCGCCGGATCCCAGTCTGCACCACTGTCTGTGCATCCTGGTGCGGCGGAGGCGGCCAGTGATTCCACTCCGCCGCCCAGCTATGAAAAACTGCGGAGCCTGAACCCTGAGGTGCCCCATGAAATCACGGCCTTTGCCCAGACTGCATGGGAATACAAGACAGCAGTCGAAGAATGGGTTAAACAGGTCATCTATAACCCCCAGCCAGGGGACCCCAAACTTACCAGGAGAACCGGGACAGTACTGCGGTTTTCTGTGAAGGTGGGGTGTTGGGTTCCTCCAAGACAACTATTCAAGGACTGAAGTCTTTGTGGGCCGACACTCTGTGAAACGGCACTATTTGCCCCAGGCCATGCACAATCTTTATTTGGGGGACCAGGTTGAATACACCCCCATGCGGTCCATGCAAGGACTATTTGCGGCTGGAGTCACGCTGTTAGACAAGCCGCTCACCCCTGCCATTACCCTAGAGAACTGGCAGGAGGATCCAGGCTCTGCGGGCAGGACCCGTTGCCTACAAGAAGCTCCGGGTGGCCGTTTACAATTTAAAGAGAAGGCCCAACCTGCACCTCTAATTCCGGACCTGTCATGTCACGGCCACCAACCCTAAGGGTGGGACAGATTAACAATAGCGTATTAACCTTTAATCCCAAGGTCCAGCCATGCTCCATGCCACCTTACATGCTTCCCTGGAAGCAGCCTAAACAATCTCCTCCAGCTCTACCTGAGCCCCTGCAGCCAGAAGTTCTGCCACCTCCTGCACCGGCTGTGGATTCCGGGCTACAGCGTGTCAGCAGCATTTACCAGGCTGTCAGCACAGTCAATTCCTACAGCCACCGGTAGAGGGCAGTGGCGCACCACTACTAACGCCACCCTAAGCTACCAACAGAGGCTGGAACATCCTCTCATGCACTTCAGCAGCTCCAGCAGTGATGAGGAGCTGGACACCTACCTGTAAGGTGTCCCCTACAATTAAAAAAAGTAAATAATCATCAGTGACTCTTGGGAGCCACGCCATGGACTGATCTCCTGACGGGTGAGGACCTGTTTGGCAGTTTTAAGTGTTTTAACCGTTTCTGTTTCAGGTTGCCAGTGTTTGTCCTCATCCAGATAGTCACGTCAGTTAGGACTCCCCCCATCAGCACTTAACCCCCTCATGTCCAAGTTGACCATTTTATCCCCTTTCTCAGGCTACTTGATAGCCTTTCCTGTTATTATATGACGTTTTATACTACCCTTGGATTACAATTAACTTTTAACCCTTTGGATTACAATTTACTCCTTTGCCCTGTGGATTGCCAGGAACTTTTATCAGTTTCCAGAGGATTCTACAATTTTAAGCACTTCCGGGAAAAAGGACTCAAGTTATTGTTGAGCCTATCCTCGTATTAAAATTTGTACTATCTTATACCATGTTTTATTGCAACGTAAAAGTTTGCACCCAAAGAAAGGACTCAAACGTGATACCTGAGCTCTTTGTGAATTTTCATGCTACTTAATAATTTTGCACTAGTAACCAGTTTACATGTTATGTAACGTTCAAGATAGCCTGCCCATTGTGTGTATTCTGTCTCTAGGTGCCACAATGTGAATTTATGCACTGGTTGTGACGATTGCACTTAACCATTGCACTTAACCAAATTGTAGCAACTTACTTAAAGTGTGCCTTTTTTACAGCTCTTGTTCTCTCCCCCCTTATGCAGACTGTCTTCATAGGGACGTTGTATACTAATGGCCTACACCCGGTGCTATATACCCATAGGTACCCAGGGTAGTACCAAGTGGTAAAGTCCAGGCAGATCCAATTACTTCACAGGTACCCCTGCTGCTTCGGGAATCGTTAGAAGCCCTAGGCTGCTCCTTCCCACTTGTTTTATGTTCAGGTTTGTTCCCATCCTGAGATGTCTCATTTCCAGGAGCGCACGGGATTAAAGACCCTCCTCCTGTGACTAACCAGAAGACACGGAGACGATAAATACCTCCCCTTCTGAGCCTTTTGCCTAAGGTAAGGCGCCTCAAGCCTTAGAGCCATATTTAGCTTTTTCTTAGTCATCATAGTGATTGTGCTACAAGCCAAATTTCTTCAGGCTATAGTGCAGGGAAGGGAATACAGGATAAAGCCACCCTTCTATTTGCGGGCATTCCATTACATAATGGTGGGATTACGGAGTAAAGACACCCCCATGCTTTCTTTGGTATTGGTGGACGATACTAAAAAGTCAGTCAGTAAAGGTTTTGCTTTGTGCAGTATTTAGGTTACCTGGTTATACCAAGAGAAGGAAACTGTGTGTTGGACACCTTACTCTAGCGGGCAGGAACCTCGAGAAAGCTGTTATATGTTTTGTCTATGTGTGTCATTATATGTAATTCATGCAGCACTTTGTATTTTATTGGGTACCCAGAGCTGATTCCTCCACCCTCTTAGCATACGCCGAGGACGGCTTAACTTAAAGTAAGCGGGTATGTAACATCCCAGAGTATGTCACTAAACTCTGTCTCCCTGCTACAACATGTTAGGTGTATCTTTATTATTATTTTGTGTAATCTAACTTAGCATTTTCCAGTATATGTATTTTCCAGGCTTGTAACATGAATTTGCTGTAATTTCCCTGTCCGCCAGCAGGTGGCAGCAATATGTGAGCAGACCAAGGTTAGTTAGTATAGCTAGTCTGGAATAGTCCATTCCAGTCTAGGCTCCCCTGTGTGAGCAGAAGTGGGACGTTCCCATGTCCTGTCTCATGAAGAGGAGAAGGAAGTCTAGTCAGTGTACCAGCCACCCCCTGTTGGGGTAGGTTGTGTTAGTAGGAGTTCCCAGAACCAGGGATCCCAACCCTGGATCTCACCTCGGCTGAGGCAAGGCTCCATCTTCCCAGCCTGAGCTATCAGCCTCAGCTGGTCGACCAGAGAAGCAGCCACCTCCAGCCTCCAGGAAGAAGCATACCCTGTGAGCCAAGCTGTGAGTACTTATCCCGAGTCCAGGAGAAGCCAAATTCCTCCTCAGCTAGTCAGGCCCATTACTAAGCAGAAGACCCAAGACTATTGCTGTAACTTGTACGGATTTAAAGCTGCTATTCAGTAAAGACGAGTTGGATCATATCTTCTGTCTGGTTTTCAATCATTCCATCATTACTCCTATTATCAACACTCAATTTATTGCAAGTGAGCCAGGATCCAGGCGTCCAGCCGTACCAAGGTAGGAGACACCGTTGACACTACCATATCTGCTATACAGAGATATTATCCCCCTCTGGCATTCCTCACCTGGTACGTGAGCTACAAAATCTTAAAAGGGCCCTGCTACAGTACCTGCGCAAGCTGCAATTGGCATCACAAACTATTACACATATATACCGACCCACTGCATAGCTGACCCACTGTACCAGTGTCCTGCTCATTGCAACTGTGGATCCAAATTGCCATTATACAGCTCTGTAATTCCAGAAAATCATTCTTATTATTGGGGTGCAAGTGCAGTGTCCCACTACGTGGCCGTGGGCACCGCAAACTTGTTTTATTGTGATGTATTTGCCATATATTATGCCTGTATGCTGTAATTCATCTCATGTCATATTCTCCCATGTCATTATGTGATTTTTAAATGTAAGATCCTTTACACAGGCCTAGTTAGGGTGCACTACACTAGTTTCTCCACAAGATGGGGCAGTGTTACAGTGTATATATAGCTTAGCTCAGGCCCAAGTTAGACAGTCTTTCCCTGAAGTTTAGTCAGAGAACAGCCATGAAGTAGCTGCCTGCTGGAGGGAGGCCTCCTGCTTCTCTGCTCTCTCCCTGTTGTCTCCACAGTCCAGGGTTAAAGCCACAAGATTCCACCCAGAGGTGAGAAGTCAATTTCTACAGCTCACTCCTCCGGGGTGACCAGTGTCCAGCTACTAAAGCAAGTATTCAAGGGGATTTTTATATTGTCTTAAAGTCAAAGGATAGCAGACGGCCATACTTAAAGTCTTCCCAGGCACCTTTGCAAGCAGGTGTAGGACACAGCTTCTGGCATCCACACCTTCCAGTTTAAACCCTGAGGACAGATAGGCCATCTGTCAGAAAAGCACTGGAAAATAGAGGTTCAAGGATTCTGCAAACCACCTTCAAGTCAGGTTAGAATCAGGCGAGAGTTTTCACCAGCCTAAGACTTTTATACTTCAAGAGCCTAGTCTGAAGCAGTAGCTTTTATATATAAAGACTAAGAGCCTGTTTTTATCTGAGGACTTACATCACCCTACCCCCATTTGCATGAGACTGGATGTACCAAAGACTGTTTATTCCTTGGATGTAATGTTACCAAGAGCAATGTTCAGTAAAAGTTCTAAGTTGGATTGCACCATCCTTGTCTCAGTCTTCAGTTCCTCAATTAACACTACAGTAAATGGTTGTACCACCACAAAAGGTACTGCGTCATGACTACAAGGGACCTTGCCATAGGCACATTAATACAGACCATCAAGGGCACCTTGAACCACCATCTGGCCTGTGTCCCTTACACCAGAGTGTGCCCCAGAGAATTCTTGTGCCGTTCTCCTCATCACTTATGTGAGCCTGCCCAGGGACGACGTAACTGTGAGCAACCAGAACTGTATTTACCTCAGCCCACCTATTGCTCACTGCCTGTCTGCTGAGGTCTGAGTTTTTTCGTTAATGACACCGCCGCTGAGCACCACTGCCACCAATGATTTAATTGAGCCTGGCTGAGCCTGGCTAATTTTATTTTAATTATTTGGCTGAGCAAGGCTTAATTTATTTGGGAGGACATGAAGCACCGCTGATTTATTTATTTGGGGGACCCTGAGCACTTCTGATTTATTTATTTGGGGGACCCTGAGCACCATTGATTTATTTATTTGGGGGAAACCTGATGCACCACTGATTTATTTATTTGGGGGACCCTGAGCACCGTTGATTGATTTATTTGGGGGAGACCTGAAGCCCCGCTGATTTATTTATTTGGGGGACCCTGAGCACTTCTGATTTATTTATTTGAGGGGTACCCTGAGCACCACTGATTTTTTATTTATTTTTTTATTTTATTTTTTGGGGGGGGGTACTGTGAGCACTACTGAGTTATTTATTTGAGGGGTACTGTGCGCACCACTGATTTTGTCTTTGTGATTAATTACTCTGCTTTAATTATGTTCAATTTGTGGCAATAAAAATACATCCTGCATATCAGATATTTACATTACAATTCATAACAGTAGCAAAATTAGTTATGACGTAGCAAGGAAAAAAATGTAATGGTTGGGGGTCACCACAACATGAGGAACTGTATTAAGGAGTCACGGCTTTAGGCTACTTTCACACTAGCGTTCGGGCGGATCCGTCTGCATTATTTTAGCATATAAAAGCTAAGTGTGAAAATAGCCTCGTACGGATCCGTCCAGACTTTCAATGTAAAGTCAATGGGGGACGGATCCGCCTGAAGATTGAGCCACAGGGTGACATCTTCAAACGGATCCGTCCCCATTGACTTACATTGTAAGTCTGGACGGATCCGCACGGATCCGCACGCCTCCGCACGGCCAGGCGGACACCCGAACGCTGCAAGCAGCGTTCAGCTGTCCGCCTGTCCGTGCGGAGGCGAGCGGAGCGGAGGCTGAACGCCGCCAGACTGATGCAGTCTGAGCGGATCCGCATCCATTCAGACTGCATCAGGGCTGGACGGAAGCGTTCGGGTCCGCTCGTGAGCCCCTTCAAACGGAGCTCACGAGCGGACACCCGAACGCTAGTGTGAAAGGAGCCTTAGAAAGGTTGAGAACCACTGTTCTAAAGCATTTTTGGCCGTGTATTAGTGGAAAAAAGGGCTTATTAGCAGTTGTGTGGTGAAGTGAAAAAATTGCAGCCCTTTTTGGTGTGTATTAGTGGCACAAAAATATATATGTTATTTCCCGTTCAGCAGTGCAGTTATATGTTCTAAAGCCCTTTATTTTTGGGTGTATTAGTGGCACAAAAAAAAGTATGTGCCGTTGTGTGGTGAAGTGAGAAAATTACATCTTATTAAAATTTTAGTCAAAGGTTTAGTTTCTCTTTAAGCCTGTATGACACTGGATGATTGTTGGACCGATCATCACCCGCGATGATCTGGCGGTGTAATACTGTCGCCGATTACCCGATGAACGGGCAATCAGAATTTTTCAGCAGCTTTAAAAATCATTTGCCAGTGGCAGATTGTGCTGTTTAATCACGGTGTGCTGCAGGCAAACAATGATTCAGTATGGGGATGAACGATGGCATTAGCGATCACTCCTCCCTATGATGGGCATGAGATCGCTGCATGTAATACCAGCAGTCTCCTCTGATAATAAGCTGGTGACTGCCAGGAAGGAACACTTCTCGACAATCATCTGCCTGATTGACTGATGTATTATAGCCTCTAGTCAACATTTTTGCTGCCTGTTTCCAACATTAACATTTTGTGAATGCAGGTAGGTGTTAGTACTTAGGAACTATGCGAGATAAGTAAAGCAGTGTGATGTGTGAATTACTACCGTTGAGCTGCGGGTAGCCGTGAAGCCATAGTCTTAGGCTGGTTTCACACGGGCGTGACGGATTTGATCCGGATGCGTTCAGGGTGCGTTCAGTGAAAATGCTGCGATTTTGGCACTAAAACAAGTCAGTTTTGTCTGCGATTGCGTTTAGTTGTTCAGTTTTTTCCACGCGGGTGCAATGCGTTTTGATGCGTTTTTCACGCGCGTGATAAAAAACTGAAGGTTTTACAAACAACGTCTCTTAGCAACCATCAGTGAAAAACGCATCGCACCCGCACTTGCTTGCGGATGCAATGCGTTTTTCACGCAGCCCCATTCACTTCTATGGGGCCTGTCCTGCGTTACAAACGCAGAATATAGAACATGCTGCGATTTTAAAGCATTGCAGAAGTGATGCGTGAAAAAAAACGCTCATGTACACAGCCCCATTGAAATGAATGGTGCCGGATTCAGTGCGGGTGCTATGCGTTCACGTCACGCATGGCACCCGCGCGGAAATCACGCTCGTGTGAAAGGGACCTTAATCGAACAGAACGACAATCTAGAGACGCAGAGAGCAGGAGGACAGAGAGGAGTGCAGCATCCAATGCACTTGAGAAACAAGCATCCACCAACTTTTCAATTACTGTATCCGGGTTAGACTATGGACGTAACAGCCTGACAGACGTAACAAGCGCTAGTGTCAAACTAGCCTTACATAGTTTCGTTTGGGGGGTGTTTTCGGAGCTGACAGATTCCCTTTAATTTTCTTAGAAAACCTCTTTAAATCAC
Organism: Bufo gargarizans; assembly: GCF_014858855.1. Taxonomy (NCBI): domain Eukaryota; kingdom Metazoa; phylum Chordata; class Amphibia; order Anura; family Bufonidae; genus Bufo; species Bufo gargarizans. Next base: position 153,825,997 of record NC_058086.1, on the reverse strand, counting down.
TTTAAACTTTTTATCAAAGGTTCAATGAACCTTACTGACTAAGCCCCCAACTTTTAATTTATTTTAAAAAGAAAGTTTTTACCTATTTCTGGATCTTTACGATCCACCTTGGCTCTGTCTTTAATAAATGTATCTGTCATTTGTAACGCTGATTGCGAATATTCTAATAGCGAATTTTTATTGCGAATATCTTCACTTCGAGTATTCGCAAAAAATTTAGAATATGGTGCTATCTCTTCGTGATCGCGAACATTCTAGATTTTTTTTCATCAGTACCCTCCCTTCTTGCTTGTGGGCCAATGAGAAGGCTGCAATATCTTTGTCTGAGCTTAGCAACATCCCTAGCAACCAATAGGAAAGTTGCCTACCGCTTACTATATAAGAACCTCCCCAGCAGCCATTTTCTGCTGTTTTTTGCAGTTCTGAGAGAGAGAGCAGCAGTGGCGGATTATAATTGGGGTGTTTGGCCCACAAACTACGGCGGGACACTGAAGCGCATAGTTCCCTGCCCCACCGCCTATCACCACCATAGGCTTCAAGCTTAGTAGGCCTGAGGCCTATGTCGGAAGATCAGTGCGGCGTGCGTGGTAACGTCATCGCGCGGGGTGTGTGATGACATCATAGCGCGCCTATATACGGGCGCGCGCAGTGCTTTGACATACGCGCGCCTGCCTCACCATTCCGGACACAGGTAAGTATTAGCCTTTTTTTTTGTGTGTGTGCCAACTTTGGGTGGCAGAGGAGGACATATTACAACAGGGACAGTGGGGGCAAATGTTTCCATTGGGGCAAATTACTTAATGGGGGGCAGTGTGGGGGCACATTACTTAATTAAGGGCAGTGTAGGGGTAAATTACTTAATTGGGGGCAGTGTGGGGGCAAATTACTTAATTAAGGGCAGTGTGGGGGCAAATTACTTAATTGAAGGCAGTGTGGGGGAAAATTACTTAATGAAGGGCAGTGTAGTGGCAAATTACTTAATGAGGGGCAGTGTGGGAGGTTATTACTTGATGGGGGGCAAATTACTTTGTAGGGGCAAACTACTGCATGGGGAACAGTGTGGGGAGAATTACTACATGGGAGGCAGTGTGGAAGATATGACTGTAAGGAGCAGTGTGGGGGAAATTACTATATGCTGGTAGTGTGGGGGGGGGGGGGGTTGCTATTAGGGGACATTATTTTTGGGGACACTATACAGGCATTATTACCTGGAGCACAATATAGGGTGTTACTATTACTGGGGGCACTCTAGGGGACATTATAATTGCTGTAGACACTATGGGGACTTTTTGTGTAATTTATCAAACTGGTGTAAAGTAGAACTGGGTTTGTTACCCATAGCAACAGATTCCACCTTTCATTTTTGACAGCTCCTTTGAAAAATGAAAGGTGGAATCTGATTGGTTGCTATGGGCAACTAAGCTAGTTCTACTTTACACCAGTTTGATAAATGACCCCAATTATGAGAAATCTAACGTGTCTTTGTAACAAACTCTGTAGAGATGAGATGAGGCTGAAAGAATTTGTCATGGCAGTCTGGGTCAAACAGAGGAGAAAAGGAAAGAGAAGGTCTACATGACAGGAGATGTCCCTGGATGTAACAGGTAGGTGGTGCTGTATTCCTCTATATGTAGAGCTGGCTCACTTCTGTGACCTGTGTCTCATCTTCTCCTTCAAGTCTTTTTTTATCATAATCATACGTATTTTAAATTTGGCAACTAAAATTTTGTCACCTACAGTCCTATGTAACAGCCCAGATAACAGTGATAACTTTCTGTGTGCAGATAATATAGTAGATGTTCCATGCAGTCCTATGTAACACCCCACATAACACAATAGTTCAATGTGTTATGTGGGGTATGACATAGGACTGCAGGTAACTTCTATGACATCTGTACTCAGAGAGTTATGAGATGGTGGGGGTCAGACACCTGGCACTCCCGCCAATCCGCTGTTTGAGGAGACCGTGATGTCCCAGTGAGCGCCGCAGCCTCTTTGCTCCTTACCAAGCACAGCGCTGTCCATTTGATAGCACTGCGCTTGGTATTGCAGCTCAGCCCCAATCACTCAGATGGGACAGAGCTGCACCTAGACCTTGTGAACAATGTCATATGGCCTAGGAAGAGACTGACACTTACGAAGCACCGGAGCCTCTTCATACAGAAAAAAATATATATAAATTTGAGGGGGGGGGGGGGGGCCTAGTTGGGTAGATATCCCCGGGCCTATCATGCACTTAATCCGCCCCTGGACAGCAGGGTCATTACTGTGCTCTGTGTTTTGCTGTGTCATTATATTAGTTAGTTAGCTCATATATATAATACAGATAGTTAGTGGGAGATAGTCAGTGTAGGTTATATCCTGATATAGTGTAGCTGATTCCAGTGCAGGGTGTTCAGTAGTGTGATAGGTTCTGCTGTCCATACATACAGGCTACAGACATAGTGCTGTGATGTCACAACAATACATAGTGCACCAATCAGTAATATCTACACAGACCTGAAAAAATGGGAAGTTTCATGTAATGTGTCAAAAATATGCGCATCATTAGTGCCGATTTATGCAATTGCGAAGATAATGACTGGAGATCACGAATTCGAGAATTTATTGCGAATATTATACAAAAAATTTGTGAAATATTGCGAAAACGAATATTGCCTATGCTGTTCATCACTAGTCATTTGTCAAAGGCACATTCCTAACCCCTGGCTATTTCTTTCTCGTACTTTACTGTCATGTCTTCAGAAACGCATGTCTTACCTACTGTAGGTTTACAGCTTAATAATATTTAGTTTCTAGTTTCTTCTTGTTCTTACTCAGGGAATGGGAAGAGCTCCAATATGGAGGCAGAACACTTCATGAATTGCCCTGCTTTGGAAATAACAATGTTTTATAGTTCTCTAGAACTTTTCTCTGGCACTATCAAAAGAGTAGATTGTTCTTATGATGTGGTAATAACAGTACAAAGGATAAGAACTGTTTATTGTAGCATAATATCATGTATTACATGCCATATTCATCAGGCATCTTGTGCCATATGTGCGGATTCGCTCTGGTAGGCAGGTTAGCGGGCGCAGTGTAGTGGCAACAGCAAAGTATTTAACTTAAACAGTTCAGTGTTTATTCACACTTGGCAGGTTAACAAAATATAAACAAAGTCACTTTAGTTTGAATCCTGGTGTTCTTTGCTGCAGGTACTGCATAAGAAGGTCATGATAAGGTTATGGGGAATTTTCTCGGGTCCTTTCCGCCCACCTTACCACCTCATTTTACCCCACCCTACCTTACCCCCCACCTACCAACCCACCAACAAATGACACCACACCGTGAGTTGGAATTAAATGGCCACAGCAGCCTTTTATTAATACAAACATAACATGTAAAGCTCCATATAATAATATATATAACAATATACCATATAAATATAAACCTTGACGAAGGAGGTCCTAGAAGCCCCTGATTCGATTCCAGCTGATGCCCCAAACACCCGGTTAAGCCACCCTGCCTCCAGCCGTATCACTCCAGCTCGGAGACACCGAGTGATGGTCACCCGCTGAAACCAACCAACTTTCCACACCTGGGAGTCCAGCCCCACCGTTTGAGGCCCTCCCATCCACAAACACCAAGCCCTACCACCGTCTTCCAGGACCTCCTACCGCCAGACTGCTATGACAAATGACGACCCAAAAGAAATTCCCGACCCCCCAAAACCCAAAAACGCCCCCCCCCTACCAAACGTTGGGGAGGGTGGGTGGGAGTTTTCTACCCTAAAATGGCGCCCGTTCTTCCCGCCTCTAACCCTTTTAAATCCATAGCTCCGCCCACCCCCTCTGCTAACCCGGCCCCCCAACCTTAACCTTTCTCTACCTAATTCCGCCCGCTTGTTAACCCCCGCCGTCCCCTCGTCCCCATACCTCTCATGCCAGCCTCCCCCTAGGCTGCGCTTAGTACGGCTGCACTTGATAAGGTTATGGGGAATTTTCTCGGGTCCTTCCCGCCCACCTTACCACCTCATTTTACCCCACCCTACCTTACCCCCCACCTACCAACCCACCAACAAATGACACCACACCGTGAGTTGGAATTAAATGGCCACAGCAGCCTTTTATTAATACAAACATAACATGTAAAGCTCCATATAATAATATATATAACAATATACCATATAAATATAAACCTTGACGAAGGAGGTCCTAGAAGCCCCTGATTCGATTCCAGCTGATGCCCCAAAAACCCGGTTAAGCCACCCTGCCTCCAGCCGTATCACTCCAGCTCGGAGACACCGAGTGATGGTCACCCGCTGAAACCAACCAACTTTCCACACCTGGGAGTCCAGCCCCACCGTTTGAGGCCCTCCCATCCACAAACACCAAGCCCTACCACCGTCTTCCAGGACCTCCTACCGCCACAGACGCGCAACTTGACCCTTAACCTCAAGCTTGCGCGGCCCTCCACACACCCAGGGCACGCTCAATCCCACCCTGCAAACCCAACGACCACAAATCGATGCCCACCGCATTGAGGTGGACACCATCCGCCCTCCAAAACTCACCAATACCGGATTCCAGCTCCAAATGCCGCACCACCACAGCCCCATTCCGTGCCATAAACTTCCCAACCGCCCTGTTCACCTTAATCCGGGCCTTATTAATCCTTTCCACCGAACGCGCCTCGCGCCAACGCCGTCTGGGAACTATATCCGACCATACCACTACCATCCCGGGAAACAACGCCCACAACCGTAACAGGTCGAACTTAACATCCCTGATCAGCTCCCTCACCGGTTTCACGCCTAAGTCATTCCCCCCAGCATGCAACACCAAAACGTCCGGAGGCCGGTCCAGCTGAACAAACCTGTGAACCTCCCTCAACACCCCCCCCCCACAACATACCTCTGTAACCCAGCCACTGGATGGCCGCCACCTCCCTATTAAAGCCCAATTGACGACCATTAGGCCTCACATCCGCCCTCAACGCCCCCCAAAACACAAACGAATGGCCGATAATCCACACCAGAGCCGGAGAACCACCTGCAACGAAAAAGCAGACAAAAACACTCATTACTGCCAGGGCCCCGAAACCACTGCCCCTACAGACCTCCTAAGCGGACATACGAACGAAAACGTCCCGACTCCCACCTACCAATCCTCTTAATAACCTCCTCGCCCATACCTAGTCGGGCCGCCTCCGTCGCCGCCCCAATCCGAAACGAGTGACCCGTATAACGCTTCGGATCCACTCCCAATTCCCCCAAGCATCGCTTCAACACCGCTATGAACTGGAATCTGGACAAAAAAGACCCAACCGCATGCCGCAACAGGGGGGGCCCCTCCCGACCCCCCACCAAACCGATACCGACTTACACAAAAAACTGGGCACATCGAGCAACCCGGCACTGCAAACAGGCAAATACTACACCCCCTCCCCTCCTGATCCATTTTCGACTTCCGCAAACGAACCACCACCCTGTCCTGCAGCACCTCCACATCCTCATCCCTCAAACCCCCGGCACAACTAACACTCCCGCTCACCAGCTCCCCTAAACGAAAAGCCCCAAAAAAGGCCAGCGAAAAAGCCGCTTTAAACAAGCGAACCCCCCCCCCCCCCAGAGCTACATACCACCTCCAAACGCTCCCCCAGACTCAACAACAGCTCGAAGGACACAGGCAACCGCCTGTCCGCCGTCCGACAGCCCCGCCGCCAACCCTTCAGCACCTGCCGCACTACAAAAGCCTTAGTACAGTCAACCAACCCCCTTGAAGCCAAACGCCAGCCCTGACATGCACTTGTTCACCCGCGCCACCGACCACCCCTCCTCCTTCTTCACCCCCAAGAACAACAACAAGGGGACCTCACCCGCATCCACCCCCACACACAGCATGTCGCACCACCCAGCCCAACATTCCCAAGCACCCACATACGCCGCCCACGTCCCGGTCGACAATGAAGCCCTGAACAACCCACTCACAGTACCTCCAATACCTCCCACAACAGCACCGGACACTCCAACCCGACGACCTCCGCCTCCGGTGCCAGCTGCCGAAAGCGCTCCCACTGCGAACGAGAAAGAGCATCCGCAATACCGTTAGAAACACCTGAAACATGGACCGCAACCACCCACACATTCAGCTCCAAACAACGCAACACCATATGCTGTAATAACTTAACTACCGGGGGAGGTGAAGCCGACAAACTATTAATCACCTGCACCACCCCCATGTTATCACAATGAAACCTCACCTTCTGGTTGCGAAACACATTCCCCCACAACTCCAAGGCCAACACAATAGGAAACAGCTCCAACAAGGCCACATTCCTAATCCAACCCCTCCCCTCCCATGACTCAGGCCAGCGATCTGCGCACCACTGCCCGTGACAGTAAACCCCAAAACCAACCCCCCCTGCCGCATCTGAAAACAACTCAAAATCCACGCTGTCCACCGCATCCCCCAAAACCAACGCCCTCCCATTAAACTCCGCCAAAAACCGAGCCCAGACCTCCAGATCACGCCGCAGCTCCCGCCCCAACCTAATAAAATGATGCGCTGCCGTCACCCCTGCGGTGGCCGCCGCCAAACGCCTGCAAAAAATCCGACCCATCGGCATAATCCGACACGCAAAATTCAACTTCCCCAACAACGACTGTAAATCCCTCAAACGAATCTTAACAGACCTCCTCGCCCTGTCAACCTCCTCCCTCAAGTCGCACAACTTATCCTCCGGTAACCGACACTCCATAGCTACCGTGTCCACAACAATCCCCAAAAAACTCAACTCAGTCGTGGGCCCCACCGTCTTCCCCTCCGCCAGCGGCACCCCAAAAGACGAAAACACCGACTGCAACGTGGAAAGCAACAACTGACACACCTGCGAGCCCGCCGGTCCCAAGCACAAGAAATCATCCAGGTAATGGATGACCGACCGACAACCCGAAACATCCACCACCACCCATTCCAGAAAGGAGCTAAACGCCTCAAAGTACGCACATGACAACGAACAGCCCATCGGCAGACACCTATCCACATAAAAACCCCCATCCCAGTAACATCCCAAAAGATGCAAACTATCCGGATGGACCGGGAGCAACCGAAAAGCCGCCTCGATGTCCGTCTTTGCCAACAGCGTACCCGGACCCAAACGCCGCACCCACGCCACAGCCGCATCAAACGAGGTATAGACCACCGAACACAATTCAGGATCAATACCCTCGTTGACCGACGCCCCTTTTGGAAAGGACAAGTGATGAATCAGCCGAAACTTGTTCGGCTCCTTTTTAGGCACCACCCCCAGCGGTGAAACCTTAAAGTCAGCCCACGGCGGCTCTGCAAACGGGCCATCCATCCGCCCCAACAACACCTCCTTCCTCAGCTTTTCGGACACTATGTCCGCATGCTCCCCTGCTGACCGCAAATTCCGACCAGTGAACCTGGTGGGACCTGCGTCCGACGGGATCCTAAAACCAAAACTAAAACCATCCAACAATAACTGAGCCGCTGCCCGAACCGGATATCTATTTAAAAACGGCTCCATCCTTCCCACCCGCACCGGCGTCACCCCCTTTTCCACCAGAATCCCCTCCCCGCGGCCTACCGCCCCGAAAACACCTGGACGCCCCATGAGCCCCCCCACAGGCAGTGCACTCGTGCTTGAACTTGCACTTCGCTCCGAACCTGCAGTTCCCTTCATTAAAAAGGAAGCACAACCCCTTTGCCGCCGCTGTGGACAGTCCAGACTGTCCCGCCCCACTACCCGCGTCCCCCCGAAAGGACTGCCCCTGCCGCCCTGGCGCCGCCAACCCGCATCCACAAACCAATATCTTTATGGTCCCATCGCATATTCGGACGGACCGCCTTCCTCTGCCGAAACTGCTCATCATAGCGCAGCCAGCCCACACCCCCATACACCCGATACGCTTCCCCGATTGCGTCCATGTAACAAAACAGAGCGGAGCAGCACTCCGGCGCCTTCTCCCCAATGACGCTCGCCAGGATAGCAAACGCCTGCAACCAATTAGAAAAAGTACGCGGAATCAGCCGATACCGACGCTTTTCCTCCTCCTCCTTCTTCCCGTCCTCCCGCCGCGACCTGTCTAACTGAAATCTCTCCAAAGGCAACAACGAAAATATCTCAATATATTCCCCTTTCCAAATCCGCTCCCTCACATCCCCCTTCAAATGCGCCCCCAAGGGGCCCTCAAAACAAACGTACACCTCTCCCTGGGCCGTATCGTCCACCTTCCGACGCTCCTCTTCACCACCCGCCTGCGTCTGCACCGACACCGGCTCCCCCCACCGCACCGGAGCCCCAGCCACCCCAGCTCCCCCCAGCACCGGCACCACGGGGGCCCCCCCAACCCCCCAAGCAGGCAGCGGAGACAAACCCGCACCCCCAAGACCCACAACCCACCCCGCCAGACTCCCCAACAACTGACTCAGACCCCCCACCAACTCACCGGGACTCCCCCCAGCCCCCACCCCCCCGGGGGCCCCTGACAACGCACACAGAGATCCCGCAGTGTTCTTACCTGGCTGCCCGGGCGCTGTGAACCCCGCAGCCATCAGTCCTGACTCCAGACGATCTCCTCTCAGCACGCCCACGTCCTCCTGCGCCGGCACAATCACGGATCCGACTCCCAGCACCCCAGCCTCCACAGTGCTGGGTGCGCACGATGATGGCGACGACACCTCTTCTGGCTGGCACCTACCAGCGCTCTCCCCACCTCTATCTTCCTCCCAAGGCCTGGACCCCTGTGCTCCAGCAGCCAGCCCAGCCTCGTGACCGCTCCGCCGCACGCTCCCTCGCCGCGCAGGCCTCCCGACCCCAGGTGACAGGGGGGATCCCGACCCCAGGTGACAGGGGGGAACCCCTGCCCTGCTCTGGGCTCCGCCGTACAACGGGATTCCTCCCACGCCGGGAGGCCGCTGCTGGAGCTCTAGCAGAGCCTCCACGACGTGAAGGGTCCCTGGAGGGGCTCCCAATCCGGCGCCGAGCCCGTGGGGTCTCACTCGGGCAAAGGCGCGCCGGCGGCCGTGCCCGCCGCGGCCGTCTGCCCTCCGGTGCTAAGCTAGCCGCGCCTGCATCCTCCCCACCGAGCACCACCGCCACCTGTGCCTCCAGCCACTCAGGGCCCCGGGACTCTGCCGCCGCCCGCAATCTATCCAGGATCGCCTCCATAGCCGCACGAACGCTCGCCCAGCCGGTAAGTTTTCTACCCTAAAATGGCGCCCGTTCTTCCCGCCTCTAACCCTTTTAAATCCATAGCTCCGCCCACCCCCTCTGCTAACCCGGCCCCCCAACCTTAACCTTTCTCTACCTAATTCCGCCCGCTTGTTAATCCCCGCCGTCCCCTCGTCCCCAAACCTCTCATGCCAGCCTCCCCCTAGGCTGCGCTTAGTACGGCTGCACTAGTCCTGGTGTTCACACCATGCTGCGGGTACCGCTTAAAGAGTCCCAGTCCTGGATGTCGTTCCCTTGTCCTCCCAGACAGGTCGCAGGCATGCATCCAGCCACACGCCTCATACACAGACACAGCACTGACTCGGAGCCCAGCTGCCTATTAAAGAACAACCAGGTGCTACAAAAACCCGGACCGGCACTTAAACTCCGGTCCGGTATTTGAGCTCACATGGCTGGAAACCAGCCCAGAGGCACATGTTGGGAGGAAAATACCTGCCTTCCCATACAAAACCCCTTGCTGTGTCACATACCCCCCCCCCCTTGGTTCAACCCTGAGGGGGTGGACACACGCCAGACAGTGTACCCGGGACAGGGCATCCGTGTTCCCCTGTAACCGGCATGCTCTATGTTCCACTGAAAACTTAAAGTTTTGTAAGGACAAGAACCATCTAGTGACCCGAGCATTCCTTTCTTTGGCCTGGCTCATCCACTTGAGAAGGGAGTGTCACCACCAGACAGAACTTTCTTCCCAAAAGATAATAGCGGAGAGACTCGAGTGCCCATTTGATGGCCAGGCACTCTCTCTCCACTATACTATACCTGGTCTCGTATGGGTTAAGCTTCCGGGTGAGGAAGACAACGGGATGCTCCTCCTCGTTGACCTTTTGAGACAATACAGCACAGAGACCTACCTCGGAGGCATCTGTCTGCACTATAAACTCCCTTTTAACCTCTTAAGGACTCTGACATGTTTCACCTTAAGGACCAGGCCATTGTTAGCAAATCTGACGTGTCACTTTATGTGGTGATAAAACGCTTTTACTTATTCAGGCCATTCTGAGATTGTTTTCTCATCACATATTGTACTTCATGACAGTGGTAAAATTGAGTCCCAAAAAATAAGTTTTATTTATAAATAAATTCCAAATTTACCCAAAATTTTTTAAAAATTGCAAATTTCCAAAATTTCAATTTCTCTACTTTCATAATAAATGGTAATACTTTCAAAAATAGTTATTACTTTACATTCCCCATATGTCTACTTCATGTTTGGATCATTTTGTGAATGCCATTTTATTTTTGGGGACGTTAGAAGGCTTAGAAGTTTTGAAGCAAATCTTTTTCAGGACCAGTTCAGGTCTGAAGTCACTTTATGAGGCTTACATAATAGAAACCACCACAAAAATGACCCCATTTTACAAACTACACCCCTCAAGGTATTCAAAACTGATTTTTACAAACTTTGTTAACCCTTTAGGCGTTCCACAAGAATTAATGGAAAATAGAGATAAAATTTCCAAATTTCACTTTTTGGGCAGATTTTACTTTTGAATCAATTTTTTCCAGTTACAAAGCAAGGGTTAACAGCCAAACCAAACTCAATATTTATGGCCCTGATTCTCTAGTTTACAGAAACACCCCATATGTAAACTTCTGTACGGGCACACGGCAGGGCGCAGAAGGAAAGGAATTCCATATGGTTTTTGGAAGGCAGATTTTGCTGGACTGGTTTTTTGACACCATATCCCCTGATGCACCCCTAGAGTAGAAACTCCAAAAAAGTGACCCCATTTTAGAAACTACACCCCTCAACGTATACAAAACTGATTTTTACAAACTTTGTTAACCCTTTAGGTGTTCCACAAGAATTAATGGAAAATAGAGATGACATTTCAGGATTTCACTTTTTTTGGAAGATTTTTCCATTTTAATCTATTGTGTAAAACATCTGTATTGTGCTGTATTAAACTGTCAGTGTAAGACGCTAACAGTTGCTTAGGAGTCCCAGCCCTGTTATAACGAAACCTATAACTGAATACCCTGACACAAGAGAGAACCCGCTTTAACTGGTATATGAGGTATCAACTAAATAAAAGTATTCTGATTTATTGACAAATTGAAACCTCTGAAACACAGATTACAACTGAGAGCTAAGAAAATAGTACGATGAAACTATTTCTGAAAGCTAACATTGTATCATTTGTCTTTTATTGAGATTAGGAAATGAGCACAGATGTATACAATTTATACAGGTTTTAGGCTTCAGTTTGCTCATTTTTATACAATGCCTTGAGAGAAGCTAGACATTCTATCATACCTAAGGAATGTATTAAAAATATTTTTCCTTGACATTTTAGGCATTCTACAAAATGCTTTGCACCTCACCTGTAATATTTATACAATACAATGAAATTTACATTTTAACATACAAAGAGAGGTAGTTTTCCGTTTCATACTCTCACTTCTGGATTACGTTTCCTTCTTTGACAGCTGACAATGCAGACAGTAATACTTATAATGATACAGATGGCAATAACAGCTGCGCACACTATCAGTGTAATTTCTGTTACGTTCAGTCCATCAGAGCTGTCATTAGAAGGAGGATTAACAGGTTTTGTCAATGGTGTAGTCAGTTTGGTTGTAGTGGATTCAGTAGTGGTCAGTTTGGTTGTAGTGGATTCAGTTGTAGGAGCTGGTGTCGGGGGGATGAGGAGAGCGGCCTGGGCTATGTTTGATACATCTGATTGTTGAGCGACTTTATCAACAGCAACTAAAGCAAAGAAAGGACAGGGCCATTTTTTATAACAACATTTTGAGGCACAAATGAGAATGTTTCTCTGGATCCGGCAGGTAAGGGAGTAAGAGCGGCAATGTTGACAGGTGCTGATCCAGTAAAATTGGTTCTGAGGTCACTGGGGTTGGTGCTCATTCTTAGGTCATAGCTTGAAGCTGGAGAACAGAGTGAAATATGTAATTCATATCATATAGTGGAGTCATTTACATTACATACTGCTACCACATTTAATTTAATTACTGGACAACTCCTTTAATTTTGTGATCTATTTGATTCAAGGGCATTATGTTTTGTCTGATTTGAGGATGAGATGTTGGGTTGTAAAAAGGGGCAGAATGCAAATCCCTAAATATGTTGGCCCTGGGTGATTTTTGGTTCAGTTGTCCAAAAAAAAATGAATTGGAGGTTGGTTATTCTGTATCTATTGGGACTCTGGATCAACATCAAGCTGGTTGACACCCTCAACTTTTTGTTTGCCATCGTGTTGCTACCTCTTGCATTGCTAAAAATATATACAAAATATATATATATATATATATATATATATATATATATATATATATATATTAAAGATGAGCACAAATTGAATTCATTATAAATCCCAAACTTTGGGGATTTGTCCCACACAAATCGCTCAAAATGGCAGCATTTTACAGTTTAGAAAAAAGGGAAGGCTTTTTTGGTTCTTTTTTAACTTAAAGCCCAGTGTGTTTTCAAACCAGCTGCTTACCATCTGTTTACCCATCATCATTTATGTTGCTGTCACTTTGGTATTTCTGATTCTGTCTTAGCATTAATATGCTGGGAACTGGCTGGACACAGTCCTAGGAGACCTCAGAGTGTCATACACAACTTTTTTGAGGAAATTGCTATCTCTAATATACATTTTGTATATTAGAGTGTAAGTGTAAGTGCAAGTGTAATATTTAATTACTTGATACAGATAATATTTGTTTTTCCGTTGTAGTTTTTCAGAAGCCAATCATGTTTTTTTCCATCAGCATACGGATGTAGCAGGGTTAACCCACATGCTTTATAAGACATGTTATCTAAACTAGTAACATGGTACATGAGGCCAAAAAAAGATATTTGTCCATCCAGTTTGGCCTGTCATCCTGCAAGTTGATCCAGAGGAAGGCAAAAAAAAAAAAAACACGTGAGGTAGAAGCCAATTTTCCCCATTTTAGGGGAATAAAAAATTCCTTCCCGACTCCAATGAGACAATCAGAATAACTCCCTGGATCAACGACCCCTCTCTAGTAGCTATAGCCTGTAATATTATTACACTCCAGAAATACATCCAGGCCCCTCTTGAATTCCTTTATTGTACTGACCATCACCACCTCCTCAGGCAGAGAGTTCCATAGTCTCACTGCTCTTACCGTAAAGTATCCTCATCTATGTTTGTGTACAAACTAAATGCAACTAAATGCGCTAAGCAATTGCTTTTCAATGGCTTTTGTTTTAGGATAACGCAATGAGTTAAGAACTTTGAGTTAAGAGTGTGTATTACCCCTGCTACATCTGTAACTTAGTGAGGTTTTGTTTCTGTTTTTATTTTTTAATTGTAAGATTTCTTGCACCATACATTGTTTTGAGAATCTGTTAAAAATGTTTTTTGTTTGGTGGAATAGTGAAAAAACTTCACTATTGTTTTATGGCATACACTACAACAATGTTTTGAACTTTTGACTTTCAGGCTCCATATCTCACCATGCACTACAGCTTCAAATGTGACAATCATCTTGGCTATCTCATACATAAATTGGATTGGACAATTGGAAGAATATGAAAATGAAGTTTGTCCATCCATTTCAAAGCCAAGAGGTGGACATCCAGGCAAACGATCGGAGTCAACATATCGGCTCATCACAAGGTCTATCAGTTCTGGCACAACAAAACCCAACAAGCAAAACATATGCTTCATAATAGTGAGATCACAGATGTCCGTGCAAGCACTGTGCAATGCGCATTAAACAAGTCTGGAATTCTGGCCAGAAAAAAAGTTGAAGAAGCCTGAACTTCAATATCGTCATCAGAAGTATTGGCTCAAGTATGCAACAAATCTGCAAAACTAATAATATACTAAATAGTTGCAAGTCCAATTTATGTATGAGATAGCCAAGATGATTGTCTATAAAATGATGATAGTCTCACATTTGAAGCTGTAGTGGATGGTGAGATATGGAGCCTGAAAGTCAAAAGTTCTAAACATTGTTACCCTTTTGCTCATCAGAGTATTTTAATAGTTTAGACTTTTATGGATGTGGCAATGCAAATTATGTTTTTGTTTTGTTTATGTTATTATTTAAGAAATAGGAAAAGGGAATTCTGTGCACTTAATTTTTTTAATTATTTTAAACATTTTTAAAACCTTTTTATACTTTTTTTTAGACCCACTAAGGGACTTTATAATATGATTGGTTTTAATGTATGGCGCCTTGTTCCTGACTACTAGGATGACAGACTTGGGTCTTTCACTAGGTTTCTGGCTGCCATGACAATCTCTTGTAACAAGGGACCAATGGGATGACAGAGATTTATATCAGATTCTGGCTATTGCAGACGGGTGTCAGCTGAATAACACAACCATTACACATTAAGTGGTTGACCTGGCTCATTCCACTCCATTCACACCCTGGAAATTCTGCTGTACAGATGTCGAAAGGGATTAATAAACATATTACTCACCATTCCCCTGGTCCAGATCATCACCAGTGGCAGTCCAAGATAACACAATCATATCATTATCAATTTTTGCCTCTAAATCACTTATTCTATCAGGTTTATAGAGATCTTGCTGAGAAGGAGGACCACCTGAGGGCACATTAGATACCAGAAAAGATCCTCCTGAAGCTGTTCTGCTGAATTCTCCAACATTAAGATCTTCATCTGCAATTTCAGGGCGTGGAGGATTCATGACCGCAGTGCCTACAAAGAGATTTCCAGCAAGAGATCTGTTTTATTTCAACTAATATGGAAATTAAAGGATAATTGAATCATTTGGGTGTACATGGAGATGGTTTCATTTGCATTCTCCAGGTAATGACATGTGGACTGTGTCAATAGAATGTCGTATGTGCTGCCGTTGATGGCACTGCAGGATGTCAAAGTGAAAATGGAGTTCTAAACAAGAGAAGAATATACCTGACAAACAATGTGCTGCAATAACTATAACTATTACAAACAAAGCAGAGCACCATGACCCTATGGATCCTATCAGCTTCTCGGTGCCAAACCCAGTCAAGAAAGATCAATGATAGCTTTGTACAAATTTCTATAAGATTAAATGCTCTCTATAACTGAAAGCACATCTTCTAAATGGTTGCCTGGCGTGCACTGTAGATGCCTAAATTGTTGAGGAATAATTTTCTAATTTCTATGTTAATAAATTGTCTCAAATCTCTCTTACCATTTATTATATATCCTGGAACATAGAGAGCGCGGTTCTTGGGGAGGACCAATCGACTTTTGCCCTTAGCATTGTTTTCAACTCGTACTTTTAAACCATATCTTCCATTTGCTGAGAATTGCGTGAAATATTTTGAATATATTCCATCATTTTTTATAATATCAGGACCTGAAAAAAAGATTATGAAGATATTTACTTGCATTTGTTTGCATCTTGGTTCTAAGGATGTTTCTATTCCCATTGTTACTAATGTAAGAAAATCTGTTGAAATCAAATTATTATTAATCTTAAAGGGGTTATCCTGGAAAAGATAACGATGACCTCTCCCCAGGGTCCCAGTTCTAGCACCACCACCAGCTATTTCAGGGAGCTGTTGTGATCACCAGAGCTCTCAGCACCGTGGGCTCCTGGCAGCTTTTCAAGCAGAGCGCTGTATATTACCCAGTGCAAGTGCTTGGTATAGCAGCTCAGCCTCATTGATTTGAATAGAGCTGAGCTGCAATTAGGCCACGTGAGCAATGTACGGTGATGTCACTGGCCTCAGAAATGGTCACAGCATTCACAGAGCACCCAGCCTCTTCTAAAAGCTTATAGGTGGGGATCCTGGGTGTTGGACTGCAGCAGATCTGAAATTGATGACCTATCCTAAGGATCGGCTCATAAATGTCTATCCCCAGATAACCTCTTTAAATATAATTTGAGCTTTTATATTATTTGAAAAGCCCATTCTCAAAGAAACTATCAAAGATGAGAAATATCAGTGCTCTTAACCAGGGATGCACCTAGCCTTTCGTCTACCTGAGGCAAAAACTGAAATGGCGCCACCCCCGCCCCCACCACCACCAATGCCAATTTCTTAACCAAACCCCTCCATCCCTACTGTTAACAACATACTTGGAAAACATTACATACAGAGCTACAAAACATGCAGGGTAATACAGCGCCACATACTTCTTACATCCAGTGATGTGTTCTCTGATGTAGACGTTCTATTTCTTTATCTTCTCCATTCAGACCAGACCGCCAAAACGATTTCTTTCTTATGTGCCAGTACAAAAAATGCTCCCTTATAATGTTTGTCAGTACAAAAAATGACCCCCTTTTAGTGCTGCCAGTACAATGAATTTCCCCCAAAAAATTACCCCTTATAATGTTTGCCAGTTCAAAAACAACCTCTTATGTGTTCCGATACTAAAAAATGATCCCTTACAATGTGCACTAAGTACAAAAAATTCCCCCTTATGTGCCAGTACCAAAAATGCTCCCTTATAATGTGTGTCAGTACAAAAAATTACCCCCTTTTAGTGCTGCCAGTACAACGAATTTCCCCACAGTGGCCCCCTTATAATGTGTGCCAGTACAAAAATGCTGCTTTTTACAGCCTCAATGTCCTCATAGTGCTTTCTCCAGTTACAAAATAATGACCCCCCCACTCCATTGTGGCCCAACACCATGCTGTCAAATAAAAATAATAAACTCAAATACTTACCTCCATTCTGCTATCGGCAATGCAGTGCAAGACACAGACCTCTTCTAGTCTGTGCCTGAGCTCTATGCTGTCGTGAATACAGCGATGCAGTTGAATATGTAGAGATGAATGTTTCCACAATGGAAGCGCTCTTTGCCCATGGCCCTTCTGCTACCCCCCTCTACCCACTGCTGCCTGAGGCAATCGCCTCGCCTCACCTCACCTCATTGGTGGTGCACCCCTGCTCTTAACACAGTATCCAGTGTGTAGAAATAAGTAATCACATTCTATATTCCATATACAGGTGAGCTGTGCAACAATGGAAATGGAAGAATTATTATCTGTGATATTATTTATAGTTAGGAGCACTCTATACTTACCATATTCCCTACAGGATACATGAAATCTATTGTACTGTTTTTACCTTTAAAGGGATTGTCAAGGATTTTTATAACTTACCTCCCTACCCACCCAGCTGTACCTGTGAAGAAATCTCTACTTACCTTCTCTCTACCTCTCCGTTCTGGCTCCTGGGCTGCTTTCACTATACTTTTGGTCGCTACCTATCAACTTCCACATGGACGAGGTCACCTATGCTGCTGTAGTCAGTGACTGTTCTTAATGTTGACATGTCCCCAAGAAATGTAAAATACAAATCATGGACAGTCCCCTTAAATTTCACAGCTTATTCATAATGTACTTAATGTAACCAAATCAGTTGCTCAAGATGTACAAATTAACTTGTGATTAAAAGAAATCTATTACACCCTATTGTCCTTTTTAGCAGGTGACTAAACCATAGGCAGAGTATTTGCTATTGAATCCTCCTACTGCCCCATGTTGTAGGCAGGTCCAAATTGACAGAATAAGGGCCAACACAAGTAGGCAGAGACAACAGAAGTAGGCAGGGACTACAATACTGTAGTGACACAAAATACTGCCCCAGCAAAAGCAAATAGCACAGTGCAGCGCAAAATACTGCTGCCTTCACTACAGTATTCAACTGTATCACCGTCCTAAGGAGTTCAGGAGGACACCTGTGGATGTTGGCAAGATGCATAAGTACCTGATGTTCCTAGCATTAATTAATGCTAAGAGCATCAGATAGTTCTCTACCTGCCTGGCAGCCGTGAAGAGGGCTCAGGCATCTCCCTGGGCATCCGTCCACATGGAAAGTTCCCTGTAGTGTCCATGGCCAGTCTACCCCTGCCTGCAAGCTGAGAAGGTGCATGTAATCTTGTGACCGAGTTGCAAAAGTGACAAGAAATTAAATTTCTTTGGCATGCTCAATTAGGTGGACTTACTGTTCGGTGCTGTTCCAGTATGTGTGTGTGAAAGAGATTCTACCTTAAGAAATGTCTCTGTACAAATGACTAGGACGCTAACTGTTTGGTGTGGGACACTTAGTGGTGCGGGGGAAAGTCTTCTTGGTTGCAACGTGCCTTTCTGAGGAACTAGTAGTGGGAGCATGGTCCTTTTTGTCCCAGTAAAGGATTTCTATACATAAGGTGAAATTGTTGTTAAGCAACTGTTCAAGTAATTTGTTGAACATTTGTTGCAAAGTGTTTTTCAAGTGTTTGCAAAATGCCATCAGACTGCCACCACTTACTAGTCACTATTATCTTCAGGCATATTGGTATCAAGGTTAGACTGGCCCTTTGTAGTAAACTCTGACATGGACCTCTACTAATAATTATATTTATTTATATAGTGTCACCATATTCTGCAACACTTTACAAATTCAGAGGGTTCATGTACAAAAGAAAAGACATCACAATGTAAGTGGCTAATATACACCTAAACCACTAGGAGTGAGAGCGCTGCTTGTAAAAGTTTACAATCTATGAGAAAGTGGGGGGGACACAAGAGGTAGTTGATTGTGATATATAGTAGTCAAGCCATTTTTGTACTGAAAGCAGTGGTGTAGGCAGATCTGTTTCAGGTGTGGGGCAGTTAGAAGATCAAGTTCAGGTCTGAGGTGTTGGGGGGGGGAGGGTTACAAGGGGAACAGTCAGTTTAGGAAGCTTGATAAGCCTGACTGAAAAGATGTGTTTTTAAGACACATTTGAAGGTGGGGATATTGGAAATTGACCTGATATTCCGGGGCGATCATCCCAGAGAGTAGGTGCAGCTCGAGAAAAGTCTCGAAGACAGGAGTGAGAAGTACGAATTTTGGAGGATTTTAATCTTGAATCCCTAACAGAACGGAGAGCACGAGTAGGGTGGTATATGGAAATGAGGGAGGAGATGGGTTGAGGGGTGGAGTATGTGAAAGATAGCATAAAATCTAATTTGATACAAGTTAGCGAGAACAATTTATAGTCAGTTTGGGTTACCTTGCAGCTTGATAATCATAAGGTAACTCGTGTAGGTGTGATATATAGACCACCTAGCCAAGTCAAATAATTAGATGATCTACTAGTTGAGGAAATAGCTAAAATGACATTGATGGGGGAAGTTATCATTATGGGAGATTTCAATCTTCCAGATGTAAACTGGAAAACCAAAATAGCTAGTTCTGCCAGGAGTACAGATATTCTAAATACCCTACTGGGATTATCTCTACAGCAAGTAGTGGAGGAGCCAACCCGGAAGGAGGCCATTTTAGATTTAGTATTCACAAATGGGAATTTGGTATCTGATATTACTGTAGGGGAAAGCTTGGGATCTAGTGATCACCAGTCAGTGTGGTTTACTATAAGTACAGTGACTGAGTCACACCACACAAAAACAAAAGTTTTAGATTTTATAAAAACTGACTTTTCTAAAATTAGATTAGTGGTATACGAGTCCCTTATCAGACTGGAACAATTTTATTGGAGTCCTAGAGAAATGGGACTACTTAAAAGTGGCACTATTGAAGGCAACAGAAAATTGCATTAGGCTTGTCAGTAAAAGCAAAAAAAAGGAAGAGACCACTGTGGTACTCAGCAGAAGTGGCCAAAATCATTAAAAACAAAAAGAAAGCATTTAGGAATTATAAAAAAAAAAATGGGGATGACAGGCAAATTTATAAGATTAGGCAGAGAGATGCCAAACAAGTTATAAGAGCTTCTAAAGCACAGACAGAAGAGAAATTAGGTCAGTCAGGGAAAAAAGGCGATAAGGCATTCTTCAGATACATAAATGAAAAAAGGAAACTAAAACAAGGAATTACCAAATTAAAAACAAAATAAGGAACTTATATGGAAGAAGATAAAGAACTAGCTGACTGCCTCAATGAATACTTCTGTTCAGTTTTTACAAAGGAAAATTAAGCAGAAGGACCTCAGTTAGGAAAGAAGACTAATGAATCTTTTGATGCATGTGTCTTTACAGAGGAAGAGGTTCTAAGTCAACTGTCTAAAATTAATACAAATAAGTCACAGGGGCCTGATGGGATACACCCAAAGCTATTAAAAGAGCTCAGCGGTGAACTAGCAAAACCATTAACAGATGTATTTAACCAATCACTGGCAACAGGAGTCGTCCCAGAAGATTGGAAATTAGCAAATGTTGTGGCTATTCACAAGAAAGGTAGTAGGGAGGAATCAGGCAACTATAGGCCAGTAAGCCTGACATCAATAGTGGGGAAATTAATGGAAACCATACTTAAGGAGAGGATTGTGGAATATCTAAAATCCCATGGATTGAAAGATGAAAAACAGCACAGGTTTACTTGAGGGAGATCATGTCAAACTAATCTTATTGATTTTTTTGATTGGGTGACTAAAATAATAGATGGAGGAGGTTCAGTAGACATCCCTTATCTAGACTTTAGTAAGGCTTTTGATACTGTCCCACATAGAAGGCTTATCAATAAAGTGCAGTCTTTGGGCTTGGACTCCCATATTGTTGAATTGATTAGGCAGTGGCTGAAGGACAGGCAACAGAGGGTTGTAGTCAATGGAATATATTCAGACCAAGGTCTTGTTACCAGTGGGGTACCTCAGGGATCTGTTCTGGGACCCATATTGTTTAATATCTTTATCAGTGAAATTGCAGAAGGCCTCAATGGTAAGGTGTGTCTTTTTGCTGATGACACAAAGATTTGTAACAGGGTTGATGTTCCTGGAGGGATACACCAAATGGAAAAGGACTTAGGAAAACTAGAGGAATGGTCAAAAATCTGGCAACTAAAATTTAATGTTGATAAGTGCAGGATAATGCACCTGGGACGTAAAAACCCAAGAGCAGAATAAAAAATCAGTGATACAGTCCTAACCTCAGTATCTGAGGAAAGGTCTTTAGGGATCATTATTTCAGAAGACTTAAAGGTAGGCAGACAATGTCATAGAGCAGCAGGAAATGCTAGCAGAATGCTTGGGTGTATAGGGAGAGGAATTAGCAGTAGAAAGAGGGAGGTGCTCATGCCGCTCTACAGAGCATTAGTGAGACCTCATTTGGAGTATTGTGCTCAGTACTGGAGACCATCTCCAGAAGGATATTGATACTTTGGAGAGAGTTCAGAGAAGAGCTACTAAACTGGTACATGGATTGCAGGATAAAACTTACCAGGAAAGATTAAAGGACCTTAACATGTATAGCTTGGAAGAAAGATGAGACAGAGGGGATATGATAGGAACTTTTAAATACATAAAGGGAATCAACAAGGTAAAAGAGGAGAGAATATTTAAAAGAAGAAAAACTGCTACAAGAGGACATAGTTTTAAATTAGAGGGGCAAAGGTTTAAAAGTAATATCAGGAAGTATTACTTTACTTTGAGAGTAGTGGATGCATGGAATAGCCTTCCTTCAGAAGTGGCAGCTGCAAATACAGTGGAGGAGTTTAAGCATGCATGGGATAGGCTTAAGGCCATCCTTCATATAAGATAGGGCCAGGGGCTATCCATAATATTTAGTATATTGGGCAGACTAGATGGGCCAAATGGTTCTGATCTGCCGACACATTCGATGTATGGAAGTGCAGCAATGTGGAGCGTTTTGTGGGTGACAGTGAGAAGTTTGAACTGTATTCTGTGGTGGATGGGCAACCAGTGAAGTGACTGGCACAGACTAGTATCATCAGTATAGTGGGTGGATAAATAGATGAGCCTGGCTGCAGCATTTAGGACAGACTGAAGGGGGAGAGTTTAGTAAGAGGGAGACCAATTAGTAATGAGTTACAGTAGTCAAGACAATAATAAATTTAAAGCAACAACAAGACTTTTGGCCATTTCCACCGTAAGAAAAGGGAGGATTCTGAAGATATTTTTGGGGTGCAGACAACAAGAGCGAGTAAGTGATTGATTATTGGGAACAAGGGAAATATCCAAGTCAAACATGGCACCAAGACAGCAGGTGTGCTGCCCAGGAGTTATGATAGTGCCCCAGACTGAAATTGAAATATTTCGTTTAGGTGGGTTAATAGATGGGGGAAAGACAAGAAGTTCCATTTTTGATACAGAGAGGACATGATGTTAGAGACAGCTGCCAGACAATTACTGGTGTTTTGGAGTAAAGCAGGGGTAATGTCAGGGGATGAAGTGTATAGTTGGGTGTTGTTAGCATAGAGATGGAACTGAAAGCCAAATTTACTGATAGTCTGTATGATGGGGGCTGTGTAGAGAGAAGAGTAGAGGACCTAGGACTGAACCCTGAGGGACATCAAGAGGAAGGGTAAAAGTAGCCAGCAAGTAATACACTAAAGGAGTAGCCAGAGAGGTATGAAGAGAACCAGGAGAGCCCAGTGTCCTTAAAACCAATTGAGTGGAGCATGGTGAGGAGGAGTTTGTGGTGTACTGTATCAAATGCTGCAGAGAAATCCAGAATAATCAGTACAGAATAGTCACCATTCTCTTTTTTTCTGTCAGGAGATCATTAAACACTTTAGTAAGGACAGTTTCTGTAGAGTGGAAAGGCAGGTTGTAAGAGGTCAAGAAGAGAGATAGCTTACTAAGTGAGAGTGGATGAGATGTTCAAGGAGTTTAGAGATGAAGGGAAGGTTTTTTATATTACTGAAGTTATAACAGAATGTTTAAAAGAGGATGCAAAGATACTGTACCAGTAGTACTGGAGTTATAACAGAATGTTTAACAGAGGATGCAAAGATACTGTACCAGAAGAGTGAGGTTAAATATTTTAATAAGGTGAGTGGTGATAGCTGGGGAGAGGAACTGAAGAAGATGTTAGGGAATAGGATCACTGCTGCAGGGCATGGGTCGAGAAGAAGAGAGCAGCCTGGAGACTTAATCATCTGTTATAAGTTCAAAAGAGGAGAGAGAGAATATTGAAGTGGAAGGGAGTAGGATTTAAATTTGTTGGGGACTGGGAGATTATTTCCTTCCAGATATTGCCAATCTTATCTCTGAAGTAAGTGACTATGTCATCAATGCAGAGGTCAGTGACAGGTTCTTAAACTTTAGGGCTTAGAAGGGAATGAAAAGGGTAATTTTGGGTTGAGAGTTATGAGATGAGAGAGGTGAAGTACTTCTGTTTGGCAATATTGTGGGCTGAATTGTATGTTTTAAACATGAATTTATAATGGAGGAAGTCTGCTGATATTCATGATTTTCTCCATAAGCGTTCTGCACATCTGGAAAACTGCTGGAGAAAAAGTGTTTCAGGTGTGTGCCGGGGTTGCTGTGTTCTGTGTTGGGAGAGTCGGAATGATATTAAAGCTGCTTTATCTAGGATGGTTTTGAGGGTATGGTTGTAAAGATTGGCAGCCAGGTCTGGACAGTAGAGGGAAAACATTAGGGTAAGAGCTAACTATAGGGTGTCAATGAGTTCCTGGCAGTTAATGGTGCGTAGGTTTCTATAAGTGTGAAAAGTAGGATTGTTGTGAGAAGAGTGAGAAGTCTTAATAGTAAAAGAAAGAAGATTGTGGTCAGAAAGTGGGAAGGATGAGTTAATAAAGTTTGAGGCTAAGCAGTAACGGAAGAATACTAGATGAAGTGTATTTCCCTGTTCATGCGTGGCAGAGGACATAAGTTGTGAGGAGGTTATAGAGAGAAAGTGAGAGTCTGATTGGGAGATAGGATCATCAATAGGGATATTAAAATCGCCCATAATAAGAGTTGGTGATTCATGAATCGGTCGGGGAGCCTGGGGGACGATAGACAACTGCAACTCGCAGAGGGAATGGGCGGAAGAGTCTGATAGTATGGACTTTAAAAGAGGGTAATATGAGAGAGGGTACAGGGGGAATGACCTGAAATGTGCACTGTGGAGAAAGTAGTATGCCTTCTCCTCCACCATGTCTGTCATAAGGTCTAGGGGCATGGGAGAAGTGAGGTCCCCCGGCAGGGGCAGCAATGTCAGAATGTTGAAGACAAGGTTTCTGCAAGGGTCAGCAAGTTCAAAGAGTGTGAGAGGAAAAACATGTGAATTGTGGGGAGTTTGTTACAAACCAACTGTGTGTTCCATAGGCACAGTTAAAAGAGACTGGAGAAAATATACAGTGAATATTAAGGCACTAAAGTTCCAGCAGAAGACAACCATATTTTAAGATGATTTTAGAAGTAACAATTGCGGTTAGGGTCTTTCTTATTACTTCACAAATAACCTTTATTTAACATTTGAGTATGTTATTATAACAGTATACTGTAGGTTCGCCATGTAAGTAAAAGTGGATAGGCTCATGTTCTGTATAGAACTGCGAGTTAGATCTCACAGTAATTTTCTCTGGTAGTCCCTATAGAACTCCAGTCTGAAAGTAGTCAATAGGTCTGGGTACTCATAGAGCACAGTATTAAGATTACAAGGTCATGGTCCTAAGTGGTGGACTTACAGTTAAATTTTAAATACCATAGCTGCAAATGATTACTTTGGTCCCAAAGATACAGTTAAACACCACCTCATTTATATATATATATATATATATATATATATATATATATATGAAACTGTACAGTCTTATGATATAGAAGTATTAGCACAATAGTACAGTCCTGATCAAAAGTTTAAGACCACTTGAAAAATGGCAAAAAAACATATTTTACATTGTTGGATCTTAACAAGTTTCCAAGTAGAGCTTCAATATGCAACAAGAAGAAATGAGAATGAGACAAAACATTTTTTGAGCATTCAATTAATTAAAAATAACGATTAAACTGAAACAGGCTGGTTTTCAGCTGATCAAAATTTTAGGACCACATGCCTTTAAAAGGCCAAATCTGTGCGAAGATGTCGATTCATTGTCATTTTCTGTCAGGTAGTCACACATTGTTATGGCAAAGGCAAAAAAACTCTCCCTTTTTGAACGTGGTCGGGTTGTTGAACTGCATAAGCAGGGTCTCTCACAGCGTGCCATCGCTGCTGAGGTGGGATGCAGTAAGACAGTCATTTGGAATTTCTTAAATGATCCTGAGGGTTATGGAATAAAAAAGTCAAGTGGAAGACCCAAAGAAATTTAATCAGCACTGAACCCGAGGATCCAATTGGCTGTCCGTCAAGACACTGGACGATCCTCGACCCAAATTAAGGCCCTTACTGGTGCTGACTGCAGCCCCATAACCATCAGACGGCACCTGAGACTGAAGGGCTTCAAAAACAAAAAACGTCTTCAAAGACCTCGTCTCCTTGAACCCCACAGAACTGCTCATTTGGACTTTGCAAGAGAGCACCAAACATGGGGGATTCAAAGGTGGAAGAAAGTTTTATTCTCTGATGAGAAAAAATTTAACCTTGTTGGTCCTGATGGTTTCCAACGTTACTGGCATAACAAGCAGATCCCACCTGTGGAGCGGGTGCCATAATGGTCTGGGGTGCTTTTTCCTCCAGTGGAATAATGGAGCTTCAGGAAGTGCAGGGGCGTCAAACGGCCGCTGGCTATGTCCAGATGTTGCAGAGAGCATTCCTCATGACTGAGGGCCCTCGTCTGTGTGGTAACGACTGGGTTTTTCAACAGGACAGTGCTACAGTACACAATGCCCGCAGGAGAAGGGACTTCTTCCAGGAGAATAACACCACTCTTTTGGCCCATCCTGCATGTTCCCCTGATCTAAATCCAATTGAGAACCTTTGGGGATGGATGGCAAGGGAAGTTTACAAAAATGGACAACAGTTCCAAACAGTAGATGGCCTTCATGCGGCCGTCTTCACCACTTGGAGAAATGTTCCCACTCACCTCATGGAAACGCTTGCATCAAGCATGCCGAAAGGAATTTTGGAAGTGATAAACAATAACGGCGGAGCTACTCATTACTGAGTTCATGTTTGGAAGTTGGATTTCTGTTTTGGGGGGTTTATTTTTTTTTTTTAGGTGTGGTCCTAAACTTTTGATCAGCTGAAAAACAGCCTGTTTCAGTTTATCCGCTGTTTTCATTAAATTGAATGCTCAAAAAATGTTTTGTCTCGCTCCCATTTCTTCTTGTTGCATGTTGAAGCTCGACTTGGAACCTTGTTAAGATCCAGCCATGCTAAATATGTTTTTTTGCCATTTTTTAAGTGGTCTTAAACTTTTGATCAGGACTGTATAAGTACAGTATGCATATTCATCTGAAGATGAACATCCATTACAAATAACAACGGGCCATGATAACAACACTTGGTAAACACATATACTAACCTGCTCCGTTGTCCAGAAGTTCTAGGGTCACTATTGCTCCACTGACAGGTTCAATCATTGCAGTAACCTTTGCTCCAGTGACAGGCATCAGTCCTTGACTTACTGATGCATAGATAACCATAGGGTTGGGAAACTGGTTTGTGTCTTGGTTCATATGAGCATTTACAACGATTGGAGGAACATTTGCATCTGAAGCTTTAGAATTTACAACTAAACCTAAAACCTCAACGGAACTACGTGAATTGCAAAGACTGTAAATCCAGGGTCCATTCTAAAAGATAAGGAAAGCCTTGTCATAATCAAATTTTTCACAATTACCACAACAAAAATATAAATATTCAAACAGGTACATTTAAATAGTAGAAGTAGCTGTTAGCTAATTTTTTCCATTGCAATTGCTGCAGCAGTGGGCAATATAGTATGACATACGTAGGGGCCAGAAAAAATGAAGAAGGTCACGGCACTCCAAAGGCTATTCAGTGTTTTTATTACACCACAAAATCAGCAGCAACGTTTCGACAATAGTCTTTTTCAAGCTTGAAAAAGACTATTGTCGAAACGTTGCTGCTGATTTTGTGGTGTAATAAAAACACTGAATAGCC